>NC_091301.1:25982560-26122943 GCF_038502225.1 Cherax quadricarinatus | reverse complement strand
CATATAAAGGGTGAATGGACAGATATACAGTCTGTAAGGGTGGAATTTCTAGGGCATGAAAATTTTATTTTGTGTTATACAGGCATCCATACTTAGAACGCAGCCACTGTAGACTACTGTAGGACGACACCGTCAAGGCTTTAAGGCTTTATTTTCAGGCAAGTTGATGGGAACTCTGGAGTCTTAACTTGCAAAGGTTGTTCATTATTGTTTTTAAAACACTTTTTGACGACTAATTAGAGGTAATTATCTGCTTGACCTAGTTGTGACAAACGAGGAGATCCCTCTTAAATATTCTAGAGGTCACAGAAGAGTTTGGCACAAGTGACCATAAATCTGTAACTTTTAATATTACATGTAGTACGATAATAAGGATATTGTAGTCAAAGTGCCAGATTTTTCAGTCTTCAGATTACAGTGAGTTTAGGGAACACTTGACTAGTGTAGAAGGGAATTATTTGATCGATGGTTATATTAATGAGGATCTTTTATATACTTTAAAAGAGAACTTCCAGTGTTATACAAACTTCCCAAAAGTCATATATTCCCCACCAAGATATCACATCAAACAAAAATGATCTAAAGTGGACGAATACGACACTGAAGCATCTTTTGGGGAAGAAGAAAGAGAAGCACAGCAATAGAGGCAAAGGTCGTCTTCTGAGCCGAAATGTTCTTTTAAAAAGAAGTGAAAAAGAATAAGAGTTAATTGTAAAATAAAAGTTGCAGAGGACTTTAGAGAGCGAACGACCAAGTGGAATTATAGTGCTGCAGGCTGCCGATTAGAGTAGGTACGTTTTTACAAAATTTGATACAACAGTGTGCTACTACCCTATTCTGTGTGACAACTACACTGGGGACAAAAGGTAGCTATGTTTAGCTGTCATATTCGATCACGCAGGATGGGGCTTGTACATGGTGTTGAAATCTGTTAACCTGAGCTGGGAGACTTCCGTACGGCAGTGAGGATATCGTTAAGCATTCCAGCAAGGGTTCATCAGCTACGAGAACTTCAAAGGTTTCTTTCCAGCATGGCAGAAGCTGCTATCACTTGGGAACTGCTAACTCTCAGGATAGCATATTTCATTCGCAAGAGCGGGTAAGGGGTGCGGGAGGGAGCGCCATCTGCTTCCTGTGACCTTCCTCCCCCAATCTTCACCCCAGTGTTATTGGGATGGGAAGCCTCGTAGCTCACTGGTGAGATCATTACACTTATAATCCCAAGGTTGCGAGTCAGGTTCCCTGGCACAGATAAACATATGGGCCAGTTTTTTTTACATCTGCTGACACACAACCCCCTCAAAATTGATGAATATTTCAAGAATAGAACATTACAAAACTATTTTTTAAATGTATATTTCGAGGTTTCAGAGCGATTTGAAGGATTTTCTGACGTGTTTTTAGCCAATTGTGGTGAGTCCCATCCAAGAAAAATTTGAAAACTAAAGCCTCCTGGAATGTTACATTCTTTGTAAGAAAAAGCTTCAGTTTTGTGTAAGAAACTCCAGGACCTACTGGAAGTATTTAAGCGTTGGATAAAATATGCCACCATGATAACATAAATAGTAAGTATTATTGGGCCACTTGTAACACATTGGAGACACCTTTCCGCTCACAACCGAAAGGTCTCCTGTTCGATTTTCGTACACTTACCTGCAGATTACCTGCTAGCGATTCCGGGGATCACTGCCTCCCCACGTCTCGGGCCCAGACCAGGCTTCCTGTTTGATAGCCTTATCAATCAGGTGTTTGGGGCTGGCTTCACACAGTCCAACTATGGCAACTAAGTACGTCCAACATGAACAAACTTGAACTTACCAATTTTTCCTCTTGAAGAGAGCCAGGGGTCTGTTGAAAAGTATTTCTTTACACCCATGGTTTCCATTTGGGTATTTTGCAGCAAATCTCTTAAACTGCTACCGTTGCTTCCCAAATAGTAAAATATGTATTTGGGTGTTAGTCGACTATTGTGGGTCGTATCCTGGAATTTTTTGTTGCAACTATGTGAAAAAGCTACTGCTTGATATATCTTGGGCAAGAATGAGTGTTGGTTATAAGGCATTAATATATATGCTTGCACGTAAATATTAAAACCTCTGCCAGTGTTCCTAATGTTCATAGGTCAATACTATAACATTGTACTCGCCTATGCTACCGTATACTGAGTGTATTCACCTGTTTGTACTCTCCTATTTGTATGCGATCGTGTGTGCGTGTGTACTCGCCTAGTTGTGGTTGCAAGGGTCGATTCACAGCTCCGGGCATCGCCTCTTCACGGGTCGCTACTAGGCCACTCTTCCTGCTCCATAAGCTTTATCAGACCTTAAAGCTATGTATGAATCCTGCCTATGTGTGTGTGCTTACACACAGCTCGAGGCCTTTGGTCTCAACAGACCGTCTTCAGTTAACACTTTTCATCAGAAAGGATAATTTAGGTAATAAATTGAGAGATCATCCCACTGCATGTTAATTCGATCTCTTGATTTCTTATATTGTTCTTTCTGATACCAAGTATCAATTTGTCCTGTTTCCTGACGAACTTTACTGAACCTGACCTAACCTAAAGATGGCTCGTTGAGACCTAAAGGACTCGAGCTATGTTATTCCTATCTGTTACTTTCTTGCTTATTTGTTATCGCTCATCACAACACACACACACACACACACACCGATGGGGATTTGAGGAAATGGAACGCATGGACGAGATTGGAGAAAGGTATTACATAGTAGGTACAATTCAGTCTGGGGAGCAAAGGGATTACATAGTAGGTTACAATTTTGGCGAGCATTAGGTAGTCATTGCAGTGATGTATAACCCACCACAGAACTGCAGGAGGCCAAGAGAGGAATATGAAGAGAGCAACAGAGCAACGGTGGACACACTGGCTGTGGTGGCAAGAACTCACTCGAGCAGAACAAAGTTACTGGTTATGAGCTATTTCAACCACAGGGAGATCGATTGGAAAAACCTGGAGCCACATGGGGGTCCCGAAACATGGAGAGCCAAGATTATGGATGTGGTACTGGAAAACCTCATGCAGAGAGAGAGGGGAGGATGAACCAGCAAGACTGGACCTCGTGTTCACCCTGAGTAGTTCAAATATTGAGGACATCACATATGAGAGGCCCCTTGGAGCTAATGATCACGTGGTTTTGAGCTTTGAATACATAGTTACAAGTAGAGAGGGTAACAGGAGTTGAATGGGAAAAGCCAAACTACAAACGTGACTACTACACGGGTATGAGAAACTTCCTGCATGAGGTTCAGTGGGACAGAGAATTAGTAGGGAAGACAGTAAAGGAAATGATGGAATACGTAACAACAAAATATAAGGAGGCAGAGGAAAGGTTTGTTCCCAAGGGCAACAGAAATAATGGGAAGACCAGAACGAGCCCTTGGTTTACCCGAAGGTGTTGGGAGGCAAAAACTAAGTGCACTAGAGAATGGAAAAAATACAGAGGGCAAAGGACCCAGGAAAATAAGGAGATTAGTCAAAGAGCCAGAAACGAGTATGCACAGATAAGGAGGGAGGCCCAGCGACAGTACGAAAAACAACATAGCATCGAAAGTCGTCTGACCCGAAACTGCTGTATAGCCACAGTAGGAGGAAGACAGTCAAAGACCAGGTGATCAGGTTGAGGGAAAAAGGTGGGGAACTCGCAAGAAACGATCAAAAGGTATGTGAGGAGCTCAACACGAGATTTAAGGAAGTATGTACAGTGGAGACAGGAAGGACTGGGAATACAGCGCAGAGGGGGACACCAACAAGGGCTATACAAACATGTGTTGGATGACGTACGCACAACCAAGGAGAAGGAGGTGAAGAAGCTACTAAATGATCTTAGATACCTCAAAGGTGATGGGACCGGACATCTCCCCGTGGGTCATTAGAGAAGGAGCAGAGATGCTGTGTGTGCCACTAACCACAATCTTCAACATATCCCTTGAAACTGGGCAACTACCTGAGGTATGAAAGACGGCAAATGTAGTCCCCATTTTTAAGAAAGAAGACAGAAACGAGGCACCAAACTATAGACCAGTGTCACTGACGTGCATAGTATGCAAAGTCATGGAGAAGATTATCAGGAGGACAGTAGTAGAGCACCTAGAACGGAACAAGATTATAAATGACAACCAGCATGGATTCATGGAAGGCAAATCCTGTGTCACAAACCTACTGGAGTTTTATGACAAGGTAACCGAAGTAAACTCAAGAGGGAGGGGTGAGTTGACTGCATTTTCTTGGACTGCAATAAGGCCTTCGACACAGTTCCCCACAGGAGATTAGTGCAGAAGCTAGAGGATCAGGCACGTATAACAGAAAGGGCACTGCAATGGATCAGAGAATACCTGACAGCGAGGCAACAACGAGTCATGGTACGTGATGAGGTATCACAGTGGGCGCCTGTGACGAGCGGGTCCCACAGGGGTCAATCCTAGGACCAGTGCTGTTCTTGGTATATGTGAATGACATGCCGGAAGGGATAAACTCAGAAGTGTCCCTGTTTGCAGACGATGTGAAGTTAATGAGAAAAATCAGATGCGGATCAGGCAGGACTACAAAATGACCTGGACAGGCTGGACACGTGGTCCAGCAACTGGCTACTCGAATTTAACCCCGCCAAATGCAAAGTCATGAAGATCGGGGAAGGGCAAAAAAGACCGCAGACAGAGTATAGGCTGGGTGGTCAAAGACTGCAAACCTCGCTCAAGGAGAAAGATCTCGGGGTGAGTATAACGCTGAGCACGTCTCCGGAAGCACACATCAACCAGATAAGTGTTGTAGCATATGGGCGCCTGCCAAACCTGAGAATAGCGTTCCGATACCTTAGTAAGGAATCGTTCAAGACACTGTACACCGTGTACGGCAGGCCCATACTGGAGTATGCAGCATCAGTTTGGAACCCACACCTAGTCAAGCATGTCAAGAAATTAGAGAAAGTGCAAAGATTTGCAACCAGAGCTAAGGGGAATGTCCTACGGATTAAGATTAAGGGAAATCGGCTTGACGACACTGGAGGACAGGAGGGTTAGGGGAGACATGATAACGATATACAAAATACTGCGAGGAATAGATAAGGTGGACAGAGGATGTTCCAGAGAGGGGACACAGAAACAAGGGGTCACAATTGGATGGAAGGTGAAGACTCAGACAAGTCGCAGGGATGTTAGGAAGTATTTTTTCAGTCATAGAGTCGTCAGGAAGTGGAATAGTCTACCAAGTGATGTAGTGGAGGCAGGAACCATACATAGCTTTAAGACGAGGTATGACAAAGCTCAGGGAGCAGAGAGAGAGAGAGAGAGGGCCTAGTGGCGATCAGTGAAGAGGCGGGGCCAGGAACCGAGTCTCGACCCCTGCAACCAGTATTAGGTGAATACAATTAGGCGAATACACACACGTGTCTTATGGACAAGTGCCGTTGACAAAATGGTAACTAACACCTACACACACACACACACACACACACACACACACACACACACACACACGCACAACCAGTAGAGGTCAGTGAAGAGGCGGGGCCAGGAGCTGTGAATCGAGCCCTGCAACCACAACTAGGTGAGTTCACACACACACACACACACACACACACACACACAGGTATGATAAAGCTCACAGTTCAGGGAGAGTGACTTAGTAGCGACCAGTGAAGAGGCGGGGCCAGGAGCTAGGACTCGACCCCTGTAACCTCAACTAGGTGAGTACAACTAGGTGAGTACACGCCTCAGATCAGAGCAGGATTCGAATCTGCGCATACTGCATTGGGTCTAGTTGTGTTGTATTATACTGTGCACTTTGCGCAGAATACACAGGTTCGAGTCCTGCTCTGTCCTTGAGATAGTTTGCATAACATTTTGGCCGTTTGCATTCTAAAATCTCGTGAACCAGTGTATGTGGCAGCATGACATGAAACCAACACAAGTCTTGTGCTCCCGGGTACGGAAAACGCTACCTAGTACTCACCTTCGTTTACTCATCTATATGTAGTTGCAGGGGTCGAGTCGCAGCTCTTGGCTCCGCCTCGTCGTTAGTAGCTACTAGGTCACTCTGTCCCTTCTCCAAGAGCCTTATCATACCTCCTTTTAAAGCTATGTATGGATCGTGCCTCCACCACACTCCAGATTGTTCACTTCCTGACAACTTTAAGGCTAAAGAAGTACTTCCTAACATCCATATGACTAACCCGAGTTTTCAACTTCAAGTTGTGTCCCTTTGTTCCTGTGTCCCATCTTTGAAACATTCTAGCGCTGTCCATCTTGTCAATTCCTTTCAGCATTTTCTACGTCATTATCATGTCCCTCCCCTATCCTCTAGTGTTATCAGGTTAAGTTCCCTTAACCTTAGCTCCGGGACTAATCTTGTTGCAAACTTTTGCACTTTCTTCAATTTCTCGACGTGTTTGACCAGCTGTGGGTTCCATACTGGTGCTCCATACTCTGGTATGGGCATGACGTGCACAGTGTACAGTGTCTATTGGACGCCCTTCTATGTCGTGCCGAATAGGTAAAACTGGCCAGTTAGCAAGAACTCATTGAAAATTAAGTCCTTTCTATTTTTTCATTTATGTTAATGTAAAAATTAATTTTGTGCCAAAAGAACCCTAGAAAACTTACTTAACCTTATATAACAAGCGCTGTTTAATTTAGCCTAATCCAACTAAATATATTTTAGATAAGTTTACAATAATTTAATAATTAACAAACAATGAATTTTTTTTTTCGTTAGGTTCAGAATGATTTTTTGCGAAATTATTACACACACAATTTTCGCATGCCTTATTTGGCAAGAAGAGCGTTGCTATTTAAGCCAAAATTGCGAGTTTTACTTATTCGACACGATATATATATATATATATATATATATATATATATATATATATATATATATCTATATATATATATATTGTCGTGCCGAATATGTAAAACTGGTCAATTAGCAAGAACTCATTTAAAATTAAGTCAATTCTAAAATTTTCTCTTATACGTTTAAAGATATATTTTTTCATTAATGTTAATGTAAAAAAATTTAATTTTGCACCAAAAGTATCTTAGAAAACTTACCTAACCTTATTATAACAAGAACAATTTATTTTAGCCTAACCCAACTATATATATTTCAGATTTGTTTAAAATAATTTAATACTAAACAAACTCAGTGAAATATATTTTTTTTCGTTAGGTTCAGAATGATTTTGGCGAAATTATTACATACACAAATTTTCGCTTGTCCTATATGGCAAGATGAGCGTTGCTATTTAAGCCAAGATCGCAAGTTCTGCCTATTCGGACACATATATATATATATATATATATATATATATATATATATATATATATATATATATATATATATATATATATATATATATATTATGTATATATATATATATATAATGTGTGTGTGTGTATATATATATATATATACACACACACGATACCATCAAAATTTACCAATACTCAGCGATACCGATCAGTTTTAGGCTAATACCAATATTTTGCCACGCCCTTAGTATTCATAAAATGCAATACGTAATATATTACAAATATAAATACATACTAGTATAGGTACTGCATACTACTTGTACGTACTGTATGGTGCTGACTTAAAGGATCAAGCAGTCGCTCTATCTTCCCCTTCACTCTCCTTGTTTCTTGATCTTCACTGTATGGCAACGCTGGTGGGTCAGTTACAGTGACACTCCCCGTGTTCCTCACTTGCTCTACACTGCTACATTATATATTCATGTCACTGGACCTCTCCGTGCATCCTCTATGGATATCCGTGTGTATACGTGCCACTCGCTACGTATTAGACAGGTGATGAAGATGGGTACTCATTTAAATGTGATTTTTTTTTACCTATTTTGATAATGTTGGGTTTAGGTACGCTTGATGGAAACGACTCCTGTATTTTTTCCTTCCTAGGTTCCAATTCCATAATTTGAGAATGCCTTTCCTGATCGGTTTCGAACTTTCAAGGCTTTCAATGCTACCTAGAGAAGGTTCGAATTATTAGCTGTATTGATGCCAATTTGCTTTTTTTAATTAGGTGGTAGTATTTTCATTGTAATGACTTGAGAATGCCTCTTCTGAACGCCCTCAAAAATGTGCAGTGATGAAGGTTCAGGTCCATTTTAGGCTGTATAGGTGCAAATTTACCAATATATAATGTGGGGATTATTGGTTTTCACGCCATAACTGGAGAACGCCTCTTTTGATCAGCTTCAGACTTCGGATTGGTTATGCGATATATAGGTGCCAATTTGCCAGGTCAGCTTCAAATTTCAGATTGGTTTGGGCAGCATAGGTGTCAGTTTATTGAGCAAATTGGATATCGGTTTTCGTGCAGTAACATGAGACTGCTTGTTTATAACGGCTTCAGACTTATAATACTGGTGTATCTTACCCAAAGAGAAGATCACATTTTGATTGGGCCATTTTTATTTAAAATTTAATGACGTACCATACCCTTCTGAAGTACTAAGAAATTGTGCTATCGAACTGAAAAAATGAATATCATATCGTGTTTATTCTACACAATTCATTTTATCCTTGTGCAGTTTTCTTTAGCTATTTATTAAATACTAGTTTTTATATTACCACAACAATTTCAGAAAATTAAGTATAGTCAAGCTTCTAGTTAAATTTTAAATACCATGATTTAACATATCTATCATAGACAACTGCTGAGAGGTTCATCAAGATAGGCTAGCTCCCTGAAAATGAGTCTCTTTGGCTTGGGTTGAGTTGTAGCTACTTGGCCTTTTTAAAAATGATTACAGCTTCTAGGACTTTTTGAGGGCACCATAGAACGAAAAGAACGTGTAAAAGACCTAGGCATAATGTCAGCTGACCTATTAAAGAATTCAATAAAGCAAATGCTGTGAAGTCCAGGAAAATGACAGGGTGGATAATAACTTTTAAAACAAGAGAAACAATGCCAGTGGTAACATTACTCAGATCACTTGTGCTCTCTTTTTTGGAGTACCACTCAGTGTTAACAGCTCTGTTCCAAGCTTCTAAAGTACAGCTGAAAAAAAAGAGTATTTGCTACCTGGATAGAGCTAATAAAGTATTAAAATTACTAGAAACACCTCAAAGAACTGGAAAGAATGCAAGGGAGATTTGCAATAATATACATATAGAAGATATTGGAGGGCCTAGTACCAAATCGGCACACTACCATAATTTACTAGAGTAAGAGGTGATAGAAGGAAGTGTAAAATAGACCCGGTGAAAAGCAGTGAAGTTGTGGGACCAGCACGAGAGCACTGTATTAATAACCCTGGACCTAAACTTTTCAACTTGCTACCAGCTGATATCAAAAATATTGCTGGAACCAGTGTAAAGATAGAAAGGAGACTATATCACTACTTCCCTGATGTGCCAGATTAACCAGGCTATGATGGATATATGGGCCAGGGCCTCCAGCAGCAACAGCCAAGTTGACCAAGCAATCTACAGGGAGGTCTGGCAGTGGGAGTAGGAAAATTCTCCAGATAGATCACAAGTGCTATGCTTTATTATTTTTTACTAATGCATTGATTATTTCATCTAGGGAATGCTAAACTAGTAGGGTGTATACAGGATCTGGGGTATGGAAAGCAGTCATATTCGATCCAAAGTTAGGAAAGGAAAGGTAGCCCAAATTCTGTCAAGCCCTCACCGGCATCAACGCACCTTCCTTGACGGAATGTGCTGAGCTAAAGCTCCTGGGCAAGTGTTGATCTCCGGCTCCAAGAGCCGGAGATCAACTTCTTAGAGAGATGTTCTACGGCTCCTGGACCTATTGGGAGGGTTGAATTATAGCTCCTAGTTTTCTTGAGGAAATTGAGCTGCCAGCACTCCGCCTCTTGAGGGTTTTGAGGCAGCAGAGGGCCGTAGCAGCTACGGCCCTCTGCTGCCCTTTCTACAAGATTGATGGACTGAACACATCGACTCCAGGCTGAGGGACTGATTACCTCAAACTCCTCTCCTTACACCTTCCTGCTTTGTATAAGACTGATGAAGCCACTGTGTGGCGAAACGTTTCTTCAATAAAGATTCCTATAAGTTGCATGTCTCAATTCTACTTACATGCAGTAAGGTACAAGGGACTAAGGTTATCGGTTACGGGGATTCTTTCTCGGCTCGCGCAGACCAATGAAGCATGTCTAATTACCATGTGTTTAAATAGGCAGGGCTCCTATACGTGTGGTAATAGGCGATTCACGTATGTGGTGTATGGTTGGGTACAGTAATGCATGGTTTCTGTAAGACCTGTGTGATTATCCTACAGATTTAATAATAAGGGTTGCCGCGGTGAAGTGTATGATTACCGTATGGGGGAGACACTTGTTTGGTAATCAGAATCCTCTTGTATTAATAGACATGAGCGTCAGTTTGAGCGGTCGCCAGCGGTTACTTTTTACCGCGCCTTCCTCCAATCCTCGTAGGGCCAGCTGCACTGCTGAGCGGGTCATGGTGTGCAGTCTCAACATAATGTGTGTGGTTGTAAGGATGGAGGGACACCTTCGTGAGACAGGAAGCATCACCTTGCACTGTGACGACCACGTGGTTGAATGTGGTGTTTGGAATGGGATGTTATTTTCCTGTACATCAATATTGTTGTCAGGTTGCTGGTTGACTATTGGTCTGGCGGGATACATAGTAACGTCAGCCGTGTTCCATGGAACCCTCATAATTCACACATTTTCATTTTAATAAACAAGACATTTTAAATCTGATTAGGTTATTGCACGTAGCAGGTCCAAATCAAGCATAGGGCTTATTACTTTCAGACCACGGTTTGAGGCCTCGTCCATTCTTCTGTTTATTCGTTGACATTCGTTTATTACAATTACAGCTTATCGTCAATTTCTGGTTAGGGTAGTTTATGTAATGATGGTAGTTAGAACATTTTCTAACAGTTCCTTAATTTAAATTTAATAGTGCAAATTTAGCCTAAGCCTGATGTAGTACACTGTTTATTTAAATTAATGAATATAGTTCAGTATACTGTTTCGCATAAAATGTAACGAAGATATATGGAAACCTCTGCAATTTCTAGTTCACCACGATTATTATTATTTTGTACAAGGGAAAGCACTAAGCCCCTAGAGGTCATGCGGCCTTTAGGGAACGGGAGGTAATCAAGTTGATTCTCTTTAAGGAAGGGGAGGGTAACTTCAATTCTTTATATTAAAAACCCTTCCCCAGCATCAAGGCTGCTCCTTTCTTGCAGGGAAGTTGTAATACAACCAGATGAAGTTGCTCTCTTCAGAGTTGATGGCACAACCTTTGAGGAGTGAATCTTTAGTAAAACCTTTTACTGTACAGCTTAGAACATTCACAAACGGTACGATTGTGTGGAATATTGGTTATTTATTTATTTATTGGCTGTAATTTAGTTCGGTTTTTCAGTGGGTTTCCGAATCCCATACGTCTCTCTCCAGTATTTTATTATTGTAGTGTGTAGATTTGGTACTAGCCCCTCAGTTATCTTACAAATTTCCATTAGTTTAAATATTTTATTAATTATTCAGGCAGTAAACTATTTCTGTTTCCACCTCTGTTTCTCCAGCCTTGAACGGAGCCTCTATAGGAACGTAAGAAAGAAGGAACACTGCGGCAGGCCTATTGGCCCATGCGAGGCAGGTCCAGTTCTGCTGCCGGCTTAAGCCAGTGCCCTAACTTAGTCAGGTCACGTTCACTTAAGGAGCACGGCATCTGACCTAGTAGCACAAGCTAGTCAGGTCCAACTCACACCCACCCGCAGCCACTCTTGTATTTATCTAACATATTTTTAAAACTACACAACGTTTTAGCCTCTATAACCGTATTCGAGAGTTTGTTCCATTCGTCCATAACTCTATTACCAAACCAATGCTGTCCTATATCCTTCCTGAATCTGAATTTTTCCAACTTAAAGCCATTGCCTGTCTAGGCTAGATATTTTTAGCACGCTATTTACATCCCCTTTATTTATTCCTGTTTTCCATTTATACACAATCATATCCCTCCTAACTCTACTCCTTTCTAGAGAGTGCAGATTCAGGGCCCTCAGTTTATCCTCATAGTGAAGATTGCTGATACATGGGATCAACTTTGTCATCCTTCTTTGTACGTTTTCCAGTACATTTATATCCATTCTATATCCATTCTGATCAGAACTGTGCAGCATAATCTAAATGAAGCCTAACCAAAAATATATAAGAGTTGAAGAACAACTTGAGGACTTATATTATTTATGCTTCTTGATATGAAGCCAAGGATTTTGTTAACTTTATTGTGAACAGTTATGCACTGTTGTCTTGGTTTCAGATTATTGCTAAGCAGAAATCCTAAATCCTTTTCGCAATCAGTAATATTAAGATCTACATTATTTAGTTTATATGTGGCATAGTTATTTTCCTATCCAACATTTAGAACTTTCCATTTGTCTATATTAAGCTGCATCTGCCACTTTTCCGACCACTGCATCAGTCTATTCAAATCATCCTGGAGTGCTTTAATGTCCTTATTAGAGTGAATTGGACGGTCTATTTTGGTGTCATCAACAAATTTGCTAATGTCGCTATTTATTCCCTCATCTATGTCGTTTATGTAAATTGTGAACAAGGGGCCCAACACTGACACCTGTGGAACACCGCTTGTGACGTGCCCCCATTCTGATTTCTCCCCATTTACGCAAACTCTCTGCTGCCTATTTGTCAACCATGCCTCTACCCAGCAAAAAGTTTCTTCTCCTATTCCGTGTGCCTTAAGTTTCCTCAATAGCTTCTGATGTGGAACTCTATCGAAAGCCTTACTGAAGTCCATATACATAATATATTCATTACCATGATCTACCTCCTCAAATACCTTAGTGAAAAAAGTTAGTAAATTCGTAAGATAGGAACGCCCCTTTGTAAAACTGGGCTGAGATTCATTAATAAATTTATTCGTTTTAAGACGGCTGCGAATTGCCTCTGCTATTATTGATTCCATAAATTTTCCCACTATTGGTCTATAGTTCGAAGCTAAGGACCTGTTACCTACCTTGTAAATAAGTATTATATTTTCCATATTCCACTTGTCTGGCACTATGCCAGTTTGTAGTGAAATACTGAAAAGATTAGCCAAAGGTATGCTAAGTTCCTCTTTACATTCCTTTAACACCCTTGCAAACAGTTCATCAGGACCTGGGGATTTGTTAGGTTTTAATTTCTATATTTGTCTGAGGACCATGTCACTAGTTACCCCAATCGTGCATAGTTTATTATTGTCCTGTTCTACATAATTTATTATTTCTGAAATTTCGCTAGTATCTTCCTAAGTAAAAACTGAGAGGAATTAAGTGTTGAAAAGTTCACACATTTCCTTATCACTATCAGTGATCTGACCTGAGTCACTCTTAAGTGGGCCTATCTTGTCCCTAATCTTACTTCAGTATACCTCAAAGAACTCTTTTGCAACTTTAGCCTAATAATCCCTTTTTACTTTTCTTATTCCCTTTTTTCTCTTTAATTGAATATATTGATTTAACTGCCCATCCTCTCTTTTGTCACGCCTGTATATGCCTCTCTTTTGACCAGTGAGATATTTTAATCTATTGTTTATCCATTTGGGAACATTTTTGTTAGATCTAATTTCCCTACTCGGAATAAAAGTTGTCTGGGCAGCTAAAACTATTCTCTTAAATACATCATATTGGCAGCCAACACCACTTACCTGACCCTTAGTCAGGTCATCCCAATTTAGCCCACGCAGATAATTTCTCAGTCCCATGAAGTCGGCCAAGCACAAGTCTGGGACAGAGACTTGATTGCGGTTATCTGGGTAATTCCATGATATATTAAAACTAAGTGATTCGTGATCACTTTCTCCAAGTTCATCATTAACCTCAAGATTATTAGTGATTCTTTGCCAGCAAGAACCAAGCAGGTTGTTTCCTCTAGTTGGTTCTGTCACAAACTGTTTTGAAAAGCAGTCCTGAACCGTATCAAGAAAGTCACAAGACTCAAGATTTCCTGTCACATTGTTCCAATCAATTTGTCTAAAGTTAAAATCTCCCATTAACACATTTTTGTATCTAGATGCCTTATGAATTTTGTCCCATAACAGCTTACTGCACTCCCTATCAAGGTTTGGGGGCCTATAAATCACACCCAAAACTAATTTTTCATGACCCTCGAGAAACTGTAGCCAAGCAGATTCTGTGTCCGATGTTTCTAATCTTATATCTTGTCTGACACAACAATTTAAATTATCTCTTGACATACATCACCACTCCACCACCCTGTTGACCCTATCGGTGTGGAATAGTGCATAACCATGTATTTTGCATTCAGAAGGCATTTCTCTATCAAGTTGAACTAGGTCTCCATTATAGCAACAATATCTGCATTACCTGCACTTGCAAGTAATCTTAGCTCATCTATCCTATTTCTTAGACTCCTACTATTTGTATAGCAAACCTTAAGGGAGCTAGTCACTCGTTGCTGTTTACTATCTCTCTTTGTTTGTTGAACAATTGCTTTACCTTTACTAACAGCTTTATTTTGAATATTGTCTTTTAAACATATCCCTGGGGTATCCTGGTAATATCTGCTGTTTTCGACCCTAGTACCGCAGCCTGATTGTTTCCCACAAACACCCATACGTCCTATAATATATCAGTTTAAAGTCCTAGACAAATCATGAATAACCCCCTCAATTGAACTGGCTAATGCAACCACTCCAGCCCCAGAAAGATGAACCCCCCATCCCTTGCATACATATCACATTTGCCATAGAATTTGTCCCAGTTATCAATGAATGGGATTACAAGTTCCTTGCAGTACCTGTCTAGCTAGCAATCCATTCATTGCCCACTTCCCTTCTAGGCAAGATGCTGCATATGATTGGGATCCCTTCCCTAGACCTGACTACATCTATGGCTGACTTGTACTTATCCAGCAGCTCCTGTCTCCTGACCTTCCCGATGTCATTTCCACCAGCACTAGACAGATAATGGGCTTATTCCCGTTACCTGACATAATATTATTCAACCTGCTATGTCACCAACACCAGCTTCTGGGAGGCACACTCTCTGTCTGACCTTCCTATCTCTGTTACAAAAAGCTCGGTCCATATATCTTACCTGAGTCTCCCACAATCAGAATTTTCTTACCTTGATTAGCAGGGGAGTCAGTGGTACCTTTAACCTCACTAACACCACCCAGGAGTACTATCAACGAGAGAGCACAAGTGATTTGAATAGTGAGACCATTTGCAATATCTTTCTAGTTTTGTTTGCTACTACTTATTGTGTTCTATTTGTTAGGAAATTGAATATCTGTTTTTTTCTGCTTTCCCTTTCCTACCTACATGTTTTGGCGACATTACAAAAAAGAATTGGTTATTTTTAGATATATTTGTATGAAGCACTAGAACCAGTTTTGAGCATAAAAATATATCGGAACTACTAATAAAATGTGGCTCCCCTCAAGAGAGGTTACTTGATGCCTGTGAGAGGTTCTTATTCCAGGGAACTGGACCTGCCCTTTCCTACCTTGGATTGAACCTAAATGGCGATATATGACCCCCGTACATGTTTAGTGCTTCCCCATGAATGCATTAAAAGGCCTCAACAAAAATATTGCATTAAATATGGATTTTTAAAATGCTAGAAGTGTATTCGTTAAGGGAGGTAATTTAATGTTGGTGAAGGCCTCTTCATCTGAAGGAGTGGAGGTATTTTCCATTTCCTTGGATCGAGTCTGACTCTCTGCCACGGTGTTGTATGACCTTTGGGTTTAGTGCTCCTCCATGAATGTAATGTAACTAGAAAGGTATCCCCGTAATGCATAAATCCGGTCCCCTGTACATCAGTGTGCACTCGATTGGAATAGCGCAGAGTGCAACATAATTTTGCAATGCAAATAAATATAAGCACTGAAGATTTGATACGAACCAGAGGAATCATTTGCAAATCATATGGAAATTAATATACCAACTTTCTCAATAAAAAAATTGAAAATTATGGCATTCACAGCCTGAAGCCAATTCTAACCTTCCTTAAATGCATTTTTGAAGGAGGCATTCTCTTGTTGCCTCAAAAGCCCCTTACGGGTTTAGCGCTTGGTTATGATAATAATAATTGTTGGTTTAGCGCTTAATCTTGATTATAATAATAGTTACCTCAAGAGAGATCACCCTGAAATAGACTAGTATATCTTCATTAAACTTAAAAATACAATTTTATTTTTCAGTTTTCTTGTCTATGTTCCATTTTAATTTTTCTACATTCCTATACTTTTGGGTTTAGCGCTTAGTTAAGATTATAATAATGCAATCCTATAAGATTTTTTTATTAAAATAGCTTGATAAAATTGGTTAAAAAATAGCAAATTGGCACCGGCATAACCCTAAATCAATGCGAAAATACTTGTAATTAAGATACACTAGCATTTAGGGTTTGAAGCCGATTAAAAGAGGCATTCTCTAGTTATTACATGGTTAACAATTTATTTAATAGAAGTAGCAAGTTGGAATTTACTCTGCTCAAAATGAGCGCCAAGCTTTCTTAAAAAAAAAAAAAGTGAAAGCTTGAAGCCGAACCGTCAAGGTATTCTCTAGTAATTGATCTGATTTCAACGATTCCAATTTTTTTTTTTAACTTTCAGTAAAATTTCAAATTTCCAATTACTCGTATTAAACTTGTGGTATATCATTTTATAAAATACATCGTCATTAATATTATGAAGCCGATCACAAGAAGCATGATTTAGTTATTCAATATAAATGACTATTACTATTTATTCAGTAACATTGTCAAGTTCACCATTGTCAAATTCATTTTCCAGTTACGGTAGAGATTCAAATGATTACAGTTATATTTTAAACTAACTATATTGACAAAAATTTAATGAGTACTACCCCTCAAGGAAGGTTCCTTGATGTTGGTGAGGGGCTCTTGATTTAGGGAATTGGATCTGTGCTCCAGTTCCCCGAATTAAGCCTGAATGCCTTTCACATAACCCCCCCCCCCCAGGCGCTGTATAATCCTCCGGGTTTAGCGCTTCCCCCTTGGTTATAATAATAATAATAATAATAATGAGTACTAGCCTGGCTGTAAGATGCATATCTTTAAATATTGAAGCCTCTCAGAAGAATTAGGCTGAAAATTATTTAATAGGAACAAAAATTTCTCTTTTCTGTATCCCGGTGGTTTAGCGCTTAGCTTTGATTACAATAATAATACCCTTTTTATACAAAATGGCCAGATCTAGACCTATACACTTGAATTTCACTCTCCACCGTCGAATAATTAGGAAGCATCTTTTTCAAACGTTCGAAGCTAAACCACTGAGAGTTTGGGAATGGATTCGACAACTTCGGTCATAGGGCATGTGTATATGCAATTTGTTCCAAGAATCTGACTAGCCTATCGGTTTAAGTCTTCTTGAGTAATGAACGGAAGAAAAATGTTGGGGAAGGGAAAAAAGAAAAGAAATTAGCAACCATTTTAGGTTTTCTTTCGGGGATACCTAATTTAAAGCAAGTTAAACAGTATTTTTTATTATATCGAAGACTCGATATTAGTATATCGAGAAACCTCTTTAAACTCTACTGTTGAAATTGTTACCAGTATGAGTCATAGTTTTAACAGCAGAGACATGTACAGTTTAGTAGTGTGTCTTTGGAAGCGACATTTCCACAGATAGTAATTAAGATTAGCCATATCTTACGTTGCATCTCCGTTCTGCAGTCGTTATCGTGTAAGTACCCTTGTTGTACACCAGTGAAGCTAGTGCATTATTCCATTTGTGTTAGATTCTCTAGATTTCAAGGAAGAGTATTATTGAGGGCTAATTTGAATGATGAATAAGATACTACGGAATATCTAGGGCGCAGAATTTTTAATTTGAACCCCGTGTTATTTTTCGACACGGGCGAGAGGCGAAAAGACATTCTGAGGTCTAGTCAAGACTACAGTGGTGAGTTCATTATATAGGCCTAAGACCCACGAATTATAAATACCTTATTTGGAATTAAAGTACGATTGATGGTTAGTAATTAGATAGGCCTTACACCTTAACCGCAATAATGATTAATGTTTGAAGTTTTTTGTGAATAAAAAAAAATCAACCAAGCTTCATTTTACTGTTATTTTATTAACGGTCCAACATGTTAATGTCTAAATGCTTCCAGTTTATTGAAAATCGTAGTTTATGTAAATTTAGGTTAAGAAAGGTATGTTAGGTTGTGTTAGGTTAAATCATATTCACGTTGACTATAAAAAACGTTAGTTTAACCACACATTTGCAAATAAAAATTGGCCGCAGTACTTCTGTCCCAACAAGGCAGAGGATGAACAAAAACAGGCAGTGTTTAAATTGTGCGAGACTAAGACTCAGTGTTACATTGTAGTACATTGTTGAGTAGTACATTGTTGACGCCGAGAACGCTGTTGGAGTGTCCAGTGGTTCGGGAATTCCCGTACCTTTGATATACCTTTGAAGAGTTTCGAGAGTTTATCTACTCTCTGAGCCTGGCCATGGGTCAGGCTCATCTGGTGCTTGCCTTGTCAACCAGGCTGTTGCTGCTGGAGGCCCGCTGCCCCACATATCCATCACAGCCTAGTTGATCTGGCATCTGGTGAAGATGCTTGTCCAGTTTCCTCTTGAAGGCTTCTACACTTGTTCCAGCAGTGTTTCTGATATCTTCTGGTAAGATGTTGAATAGTCTGGGACCCCGAATGTTGATAGTGTTCCCTTATTGTCCCCACCGCACCCCTGCTCCTCACTGGGTTTATTTTACACTTCCTCCCATATCTCTCACTCCAGTATGTTGTTATGGCAGTGTGCAGATTTGGGACCAGGCCCTCGAGTATTTTCCAGGTATATATTATCATGTCTCCTCCGCTCCAGGCGTTCCCAGTAGTTTAGGTGCTTTACAGACCATACCCCGGCCGGGATTGAACCCACGGTCAGAGAGTCTCAAAACTCCAGCCCGTCGCGTTAGCCACTAGACCAGCTAGTGGCTAACGCGACGGTCTGGAGTTTTGAGACTCTCTGACCGCGGGTTCAATCCCGGCCTGGGGTATTGTTTGTTTGCAATCGTGTCATTACGATTTCGTGAGTCAGGTGCTTTACAGGCTCAGTGTGAGCCGTAAACGATCTCTGTATTTGTTCCAGCTCCGATATTTCTCCTGCTTTGAACGGGGCCGTCAGCACTGAGCAATATTCTAAGTGAGGGAGTACTAGTGATTTGAAGAGTGTCACCATTGGCATTATTTCCCTTGTTTAGAAAGTTCTCAATACCCACCCCGTCATCTTCCTGGCTGTCGTGATCTTTGTCTTGTTACGGTCTTTAAAAGAAAGGTCCGCTGACATAATTATTCCTAGGCTTTTTACGTGTTCGGCTTTATCACTTTTGTGTTAACTACTGAAATTGTCTCGACGTCTAATTCATGTGTTTTTCAATGTATATTTGTTGCCGTTTGTGGTTCTTGCTTATTGTTCTTATCGTTTTCCATATTTTCTTTTATATATTTTGTTTTAATACATACTGTTATTCAATTATTCGTAATGCGCGTGTGTACTTCTGGGAGGTTAACTTTGGTATGACTTGACATGAGGCAGACAGTAGTACCTCTAAATCACCGCACCAAACTGTTAACAGATTCCTGCTGATTTGGAATCTAATTACCAAGGCACTGTGGGACCTTTGCGGGTTTAGCGCTCCCAAATGAATCTCTAATTTGTACCTACTACTTGGATGCGTTTAGGTTTTAATTCAAGTTCTAATAACTATTCCACTAAGTGGTTCATGCATATGGACCCACACTAAACCTCACTAAACTTGGGAATGATCACTGACAGAACCGACCCCCACACCCATAGTTTTCATTATCAACATAATATCAGAAGCGCCATAAATATCAAGCTGACTACCCCAGGGAATTATAATCAAGAGGGAAGCGCTAAACCCGTAGGATTATACAGCACCTGTGGAAGGGGGATGTGGAAGGTATTTAGGCTCAATTCAGGGAACTGGAGCACAGATCCAATTCCCTAGATCAAGAGCCCCTCACCAGCGTCAAGGAACCTACCCCAGGGAAACTTTAGTACATTTTGGAAATGGTTAGGACTTGGGTACATTTTGGAAATGGTTAGGACTTGGGTACATTTTGGAAATGGTTAGGACTTGGGTACATTTTGGAAATGGTTAGGACTTGGGTACATTTTGGAAATGTCTAGGACTTGGGTACATTTTGGAAATGTCTAGGGTACATTTTAGGACTTGGGTAATGAAATGGCTAGGACTTGGGTACATTTTGGAAATGGTTAGGACTTGGGTACATTTTGGAAATGTCTAGGACTTGGGTACATTTTGGAAATGGTTAGGACTTGGGTACATTTTGGAAATGTCTAGGACTTGGGTACATTTTGGAAATGACTAGGATTTGGGTACATTTTGGAAATGACTAGGATTTGGGTACATTTTGGAAATGACTAGGATTTGGGTACATTTTGGAAATGACTAGGATTTGGGTACATTTTGGAAATGGCTAAAATTTAAGCACAACCTTAAGTAACCTTTACAACAAATTAGACAGTAGACCTAAATAAATACCCACTAAAATACTGAACAATTCATGTTTCACAAAAGTTATATATAAAACTATAAACCAAACCATGACTACCAAGAGAAATTTACACTAAACCAAATCTTCAAAGATTACATGAACCTGCGGTTTATATTAACGTTTTTATATTATAAGAATAAAGTCAAAGTGCAGGGACTGTTTATTACTGTTGAGCGCTCTATTTTGATTTGTTTAATATTACTTCCATTTTAAGCTTAGAAAATTAAATATTCACTTTTTGTTACTATCTTGCCAGTTTCTTTGTCCTTGTTAACTGTGTTACCAGTTTCTTAATCCTTGTTAACTGTCTTACCAGTTTCTGAGTCCTTGTTAACTGTCTTACCAGTTTCTTAGTCCTTGTTAACTGTCTTACCAGTTTCTCAGTCCTCCTTGTTGTCTTGGCAGTTTCTCAGTCCTTGTTACTGTCTTACCAGTTACTCAGTCCTTGTTAATATCTTTTTCCTTACCATCTTACCGTTACTTAATCCTTGTTACGGTTTCTCAGTCCTTTTTGTTACGTTGTTGCCAGTTTCTCGTTTTTATAACATTTGCGGTTTATTATCAACACGTTTAAGAAGCGTCTGCACAAGATAAAGAGAGATTTCAAATAACTTGAAACCTTCAAGGAGGGTGCCTTGATGCCGGTGAAGGGCTCTTAACTCAAGGTATTGAAGTTACCATTCCCTTGACTCAAACCTGATTACCATCAGGCGCTACGTAACCTCTATGAATTTAGCGCTTCCCCAGTGGCGTCGCTAAGGTTGGTGTCACCCGGGGCGGAATTTGGTGTCACCCCCATGAAATCCAAGGGCGAGGGGATGGGGGGAAGTAAACTCCAGTTATGTCACTACTGCATGACCAGTGACTGATGTTTAGCAATGAGAACGTTTAAGGGCCATAAACTGAACAGGAGAATACTTCTCAATTTTATTAATGATTAAATAATCGTAGTAACATTGAGGAAACATAAACTCATATACCACTTTGAGTACAGGCAACAGATCCTACATTTATTCATCTTCAACAATGCAGAAAAAAACTTGAAAAATAAAGAAAAACATTGCAATATCAGAGAAACACTAGCTCTGATTTGACCTTGAGTACAGGTAACATCTGATCTTACATTTCCTTGCCTTCAGTCCTGCAAAATTATCTGTCACATCATTAAAATCAATGACTTTTCCCTATATTTGCCTATTTGTACTCTGTAATCATATAATACCTGGAGTTTACCTGGAGAGAGTTCCGGGGGTCAACGCCCCAGCGGCCCGGTCTGTGACCAGGCCTCCTGGTGGATCAGAGCTTGATCAACCAGGCTGTTACTGCTGGCTGCACGCAAACCAACGTACGAGCCACAGCCCGGCTGGTCAGGAACCGACTTTAGGTGCTTGTCCAGAGCCAGCTTGAAGACTGCCAGGGGTCTGTTGGTAATCCCCCTTATGTATGCTGGGAGGCAGTTGAACAGTCTTGGGCCCCTGACACTTATTGTATGGTCTCTTAACGTGCTAGTGACACCCCTGCTTTTCATTGGGGGGATGTTGCATCGTCTGCCAAGTCTTTTGCTTTCGTAGTGAGTGATTTTCGTGTGCAAGTTCGGTACTAGTCCCTCTAGGATTTTCCAGGTGTATATAGTCATGTATCTCTCCCGCCTGCGTTCCAGGGAATACAGGTTTAGGAACCTCAAGCGCTCCCAGTAATTGAGGTGTTTTATCTCCGTTATGCGCGCCGTGAAGGTTCTCTGTACATTTTCTAGGTCAGCAATTTCACCTGCCTTGAAAGGTGCTGTTAGTGTGCAGCAATATTCCAGCCTAGATAGAACAAGTGACCTGAAGAATGTCATCATGGGCTTGGCCTCCCTAGTTTTGAAGGTTCTCATTATCCATCTTGTCATTTTTCTAGCAGATGCGATTGATACATTGTTATGGTCCTTGAAGGTGAGATCCTCCGACATGATCACTCCCAGGTCTTTGACGTTGGTGTTTCGCTCTATTTTGTGGCCAGAATTTGTTTTGTACTCTGATGAAGATTTAATTTCCTCGTGTTTACCATATCTGAGTAATTGAAATTTCTCATCGTTGAACTTCATATTGTTTTCTGCAGCCCACTGAAAGATTTGGTTGATGTCCGCCTGGAGCCTTGCAGTGTCTGCAATGGAAGACACTGTCATGCAGATTCGGGTGTCATCTGCAAAGGAAGACACGGTGCTGTGGCTGACATCCTTGTCTATGTCGGATATGAGGATGAGGAACAAGATGGGAGTGAGTACTGTGCCTTGTGGAACAGAGCTTTTCACCGTAGCTGCCTCGGACTTTACTCTGTTGACGACTACTCTCTGTGTTCTGTTAGTGAGGAAATTATAGATCCATCGACCGACTTTTCCTGTTATTCCTTTAGCACGCATTTTGTGCGCTATTACGCCATGGTCACACTTGTCGAAGGCTTTTGCAAAGTCTGTATATATTACATCTGCATTCTTTTTGTCTTCTAGTGCATCTAGGACCTTGTAGTGATCCAATAGTTGAGACAGACAGGAGCGACCTGTTCTAAACCCATGTTGCCCTGGGTTGTGTAACTGATGGGTTTCTAGATGGGTGGTGATCTTGCTTCTTAGGACCCTTTCAAAGATTTTTATGATATGGGATGTTAGTGCTATCGGTCTGTAGTTCTTTGCTGTTGCTTTACTGCCCCCTTTGTGGAGTGGGGCTATGTCTGTTGTTTTTAGTAACTGTGGGACGACCCCCGTGTCCATGCTCCCTCTCCATAGGACGGAAAAGGCTCGTGATAGGGGCTTCTTGCAGTTCTTGATGAACACAGAGTTCCATGAGTCTGGCCCTGGGGCAGAGTGCATGGGCATGTCATTTATCGCCTGTTCGAAGTCATTTGGCGTCAGGATAACATCGGATAGGCTTGTGTTAACCAAATTCTGTGGCTCTCTCATAAAAAATTAATTTTGATCTTCGACTCTCAGTCTGGTTAGCGGCTTGCTAAAAACTGAGTCATATTGGGACTTGAGTAGCTCACTCATTTCCTTGCTGTCATCTGTGTAGGACCCATCTTGTTTAAGTAGGGGCCCAATACTGGACGTTGTTCTCAACTTTGATTTGGCATAGGAGAAGAAATACTTTGGGTTTTTTTCGATTTCATTTATGGCTTTTAGTTCTTCCCGCGATTCCTGACTCCTATAAGATTCCTTTAGCTTAAGTTCGATGCTTGCTATTTCTCTGACCAGTGTCTCCCTACGCATTTCAGATATATTGACCTCTTTTAGCCGCTCTGTTATTCTTTTCCGTCGCCTGTAAAGGGAGCGCCTGTCTCTTTCTATTTTACTTCTACTCCTCCTTTTTCTTAGAGGAATAAGCCTTGTGCATACATCGAGTGCCACCAAGTTAATCTGTTCTAGGCATAAGTTGGGGTCTGTGTTGCTTAGTATATCTTCCCAGCTTATATCGGTTAGGACTTGGTTTACTTGGTCCCACTTTATGTTTTTGTTATTGAAGTTGAATTTGGTGAATGCTCCCTCGTGACTAATCTCATTATGTCGGTCTGGGGCTCCACGCATACATGTCTGAACCTCAATTATGTTGTGATCTGAGTATATTGTTTTTGATATGGTGACATTTCTTATCAGATCATCATTGTTAGTGAAGATGAGGTCTAGTGTATTCTTCAGTCTAGTAGGCTCTATTATTTGCTGGTTTAAATTGAATTTTGTGCAGATTTAAAAGCTCGTGTGAGTGTGAGTTTTCATCAGAGCTGCCTCCTGGTGTTATTACTGCAACAATATTATTTGCTATATTCCTCCATTTTAGGTGCCTTAAGTTGAAATCCCCCAGGAGCAAGATGTTGGGTGCAGGAGCTGGAAGATTTTCCAGACAGTGGTCAATTTTTAACAGCTGTTCCTGGAATTGCTGGGATGTTGCATCCGGAGGCTTGTAGACTACCACAATGACTAGGTTTTGGTTCTCGACCTTTACTGCTAAAACTTCCACTACATCATTTGAGGCATTAAGCAGTTCTGTGCAAACAAGTGACTCTGCAATGTACAGGCCAACCATCCCCTTTTGCCTGTTCACTCTGTCACATCTGTATAGGTTGTAACCTGGGATCCATATTTCGTTGTCCAAGTGATCCTTTATGTGGGTCTCAGTGAAAGCCGAGAACATTGCCTTTGCCTCTGCAAGCAGTCCACGGATGAAAGGTATTTTGTTGTTTGTTGCTGGCTTTAGACCCTGTATATTTGCAAAGAAGAATGTCATCGCACTGGTGGTATTGTTGGTACTGGGGGGGGAGATTTTTTTCCGGCATTAGTATCTGTATCTGTTGGTTTGGAGTGGAGGCCATCGACTGTGGTTCCACTCCAGGAATGACTGGATTTGGTGTACGATTTCTGCCATTTCCTGCCAGTTTTTTTTTCCTTCCTGGCACTAAAAAACCTCTCCCTCTTGAGTGGCTGTGGCTACCCAGGTTTTCCCATGGCCTGGATGTTTTGTATCTTTTTGTCCCCTTTAGATGGTGTGCCTGGCAATTTAAGTTATAGCACAGTCTTTCCTGTACTGAAGTGGTACACATTTCAGGGTGAAAAAGCTTTCAGGAAGGGAGTTTGCATTTTCCTGTTGTCATATGGGCACGGCATTTTCTAGGGTGGTCATAGTTGCACGTCCCGTCTGTTTTTCCAGATTTCCCATGCCTGCAGATACCAAGTGCATAGTATGTGCACAGGCTTGGTTTCCGTTTGCCTTGGGTTTCTGTGACTGTATTCCCTGTTGGTGCATGTTTACCTGTCTTATTCCTATCCTCCCTAGCACCAACAATGGAGCTCCCACCGTCTGTTTTTCCAGATTTCCCATGCCTGCAGATACCAAGTGCATAGTATGTGCACAGGCTTGGTTTCCGTTTGCCTTGGGTTTCTGTGACTGTATTCCCTGTTGGTGCATGTTTCCCTGTCTTATTCCTATCCTCCCTAGCACCAACAATGGAGCTCCCACCAGTTGTTTTTGGTAATACATCCTCACTATTGCTAGTGGAGTCCTCTTGTTTGCTATTTTCTGTGGTATTTCTAGTTTGCAATATTGGTTTTATCTTATCTTTGACTACACTTGTTTCCCCACTACGGCTCCTGTCCCCTATGAGGTCATTTATATGTATTCCTTCCTGCGTAAAATTCCCGACTACCTGGACAAAATCTCCAGCTTCACCATTACTGTCTCCCAGGACAGCATCTCCAGACAGACAGCATCTCCAGCTTCACCATTACTGTCTCCCAGGACAGCACCTCTAGCTTCACCATTACTGTCTCCCAGACAGCACCTCCAGCTTCACCTATCAGACAGCACTATCACATTTACTGATTACCAGGACATCACCTCTTGCCTTACAGTTTCTGGCTACATGGCCAGTATCAAGGGCAGTACCATCCAGCCCAGACTTTTTATGTTCCCATCTGTTGTAGAAAGCTTCCAGGTTTTCTATGAAAGCAGCTTTGATGTTATCCTCTTTTACTACCCTTGTGATTTTAGTCCACAGATTTATCTCATTTGGGCATACCCAAAAACACTTCCCTGTTTTAATACTGCTTGTAGCTAGTTCTTGGATATCTGCACAAGGGGCGTGACACCAATTTCCACAAAAATGACAATTTATCCATGTGGAAGCCCGTTTGTTTGATTGACTGCAGACTATATAGGCTATAGGCTATATAGAAACGAAGGATTTTTCTCTTATGTTGGTGCAGCACTGTTTTGTGCCTTAGTGTCACCTTCTTTAGAGGCTTTGTGGTGTCACCCCCTAAATGATGTCACCCTGGGCGGGCCCCCCTTACAACGCCACTGCGCTTCCCCATGGCTACACTAACAGCCGATAGCAAAAGCTGTTTATATAAATGTTTTGATTTTATATTGTTATCTTGACAGTTTAACTGATGGTTAAGTGTTAGTGTTTGTAAATTCTTTGGGAGTGCCTCTGCACATTGTAGCGGCACTTGTGGCGGAACGTTTCATCAATAAACATCTTGAACAGACTGTGTCTCTGTCTACATACTGTCGGTATCGCCATATCTTCCCAGCCCTCTCAACAGTGTTTTGTAGATATTACACAATAAATACGCAAGATAAACATAGTTACCTCTTCAGTCTCACTGAAGCTAATCTTCTCTATGAGGATAGACTGAGGGCCTTGAATCTGCACTCTCTAGAAAGGCGTAGAATTAAGGGGTATATGATTGAGGTGTATAAATGGAAAAAAGGAATTAATAAAGGGGATGTAAATAGCGTGCTAAAAATATCTAACATAGACAGGACTCGCAGCAATGGTTTTAAACTGGAAAAATTCAGATTCAAGATGAGTGGAACAAACTGCCGAGTACTGTCATAGAAGCTAAGACGTTGTGTAGTTTTAAAAATAGGTTGGATAAATACATGAGTGGGTGTGAGTTGGACCTAAGTGACGTGTCTGACCTCACCAGGTCAGTGAGGTCAGACGGTCAGTGAGCTTAAGATCACTAGGTTAGTGAGCTTAAGCCGGTAGGGAAATTGGACTTGCCTCGCATAGGCCAGTAGGCCTGTTGCAGTGTTCCTTCTTTCTCATGTTCTTATAAGAAAGAACATAAGAAAGAAAAAACACTGCAGCAGGCCTACTGGCCCATGCGAGGCAGGTCCAAGTCTTCTACCGGCTTAAGCCAATGCCCCAACCTAGTCAGGTCAGGTCACATTCACTTAAGGAAGGAACATGGCAACTGACCTAGTAGCACAAGCTAATCAGGTCCATCTCACACCTACTCATGTATTTATTTAACCTATTTTTAAAACTACACAACGTTTTAGTCTCTATAACTGTACTTGGGAGTTTGTTCCACTCATCCACAACTCTATTACCAAACCAGTGCTTTCCTATATCCTTCCTGAATCTGAATTTTTCCAACTTAAAACCATTGCTACGAGTCCTGTCTAGGCTAGATATTTTCAGCACGTTATTTACATCCCCTTTAATTATTCCTGTCTTCCATTTATACACCTCAATCATATCCCCCCTAATTCTACACCTTTCTAGAGAGTGCAGATTCAGGGCCCTCAGTCTATCCTCATAGTGAAGGTTTCTGATACATGGGATCAACTTTGTTAATGTTGCTGCCTATGGGCTCTTGATCTAAAGAAATGGATTTATCGTCCCCTTGGATGGGGCGTAAATGCCTCCCATTCCTCAGATGCTTTCCCTGAAAAAATGAAAGTAAATATTAAAATTCGTGGGTTACTAGGCCAACTTTTGCTGGTATAATAAATGAAGCGTTACATAGGTTGATGACTTGGCACGCTATTTATGTATAAAAGAAAAGGAATCCTTCCTAAGCCATTTGCTGAGCTTCTAACTCGTTGAGAGTAGTTTCATTGTGCTTATTTGCAACTAATCCCATCAGAATTTTCTGGATGTAATTTATGTTGCATCTTTCTCGCCAGTTATAAGGATTGTATTAATATTGGTAGAATTACCGACAATATGTTAAGTAAAAGGACATAAAATGTCACATTAGTTGCACTTGTGTCCTTTTACTTAACAGTTATATGAGTCTAGTTTAAAGAGCTTCAAGTGTTTTCAATAATTTATTAGTTTTCTGAATTTATATAGGCAGTGAAAGTTGTCTGTACATTCTTCAGGTCTGCAATTTCGCATGCTTTAAAAGGACCATTGCTGTATAGCCCTTGTGGCTTAGCGCTTCTTTTTGATTATAATAATAAGAGGACCATTATTGTACAGCAGTATTCCATAGCGTAAAAATTTAAACTTGTCCTCATTAAACATGTTTTGTGTGGCACATTGAAGGACAGTTTATTTCAGCATGGAGATATGCGCTGTACTCAGTGAATGCCACTCATGCAAATTCTAATATCGTCTAAGAAGTGCTATGGTGTATGCCTGTGTTTATGTCGTATACGAGGATGAGAAAATGAATTGGAGGTGAGTACCGTGCCGTGGGAAACCGAGTTTTTCACTGTGGCAGCGCTAGACTTAACAGTGTTCACTGTCGTCCTTTGTATTGTATTTGTTAGAAAGTTACAAATGCGTCTGCCCACTTTTCCACTTATTATCTTTGCATTCAATTTTTGTGCTGTTATACCATGATAGCGCATGGCAAAGTATATATTCACTCGATGTGCGTTATGTTTGTCTTCCAGTGCATGCAAGACTGTCGTAATGGTCCGGTAAATGTAGGAGCGACCTGCTTTAAACCCAGTTGTTGTGAATCCATGTGATTAGCAGTCTTGCTTCTTAATTAGTTCTTTGCTGCCATCTTTGTGGAAGAGTTATATCCGATGTTTTTAATGATTGTGGGACGAATTCTGTGTCCTGGAGGCTCCATCTTCATTGAACATTTAAGGCATGTGCTTGGAATTTCTTGCAGTTCCAGTTGAATATAGTTTCATGAGTCTTGGCCTGGGATGGAGGCCATGAACCTGCTGTTAATGCCTTTCTCCATGTCGAGTAAGTTTAGGCCTATGTCTGAAATTTTGGAGATGTCGGCAGAAGGATATTCGCCCATAAAAAAAATATTTGTGTTGTTGGTCTTTAGTTTGATTAACACCTCACTAAACACGGTCGCATTAACAAACAAAAGTAATTTAAGGCAAAAGTAAAGAATGATTAATGTGATTTAATATTGTCGAACATAATATTTCGTAGAGAGTAGTGTGAATATCGGCAGATATGCAGGGATGATGATCCTTAAAAAAATGATTGTGATGAATGGTTTTGAAAACCGACAAGTTGAAGATTGAGACACTTATGCAACATACGGGAATCTTTATTAAGGGAACGTTTCGCCACACAGTGGCTTCATCAGTCCAATACGAACGCCTCCTCTCCTTACCTTTCTGCTTATTTTGGGCTGATGAAGCCACTGTGTGACGAAACGTTTCCTCAATAAAGATTCCCACATGTTGCATAAGTGTCTCAATCTTCAAAAAAATAATTGGCTAATATTTTAGTGAGCTTTATCATATTCATAGTTGAGCAGCTAAACATATAGGAGTGATTCATCTCCTGAGGAACAGAAGGTAATCAGATTGGATCCAAGGGGAAGGTATTATTATTATTATCTTGGGGAGCGCTAAACCCATAGGATTATACAGCGCATGTGAGGGGAGGGGGTATTCAGGTTTAATTCAGGGACCCGGAGCACAGATCCAACTCCCTAGATCAAGAGCCCCTAACCAGCCTCAAGGTGTCAGCATAGTTGTTGATCCCTGTGTTGTATAGCATATCAGTCTCATCCATGTGCTTTAGATAGGAGATCCCTAGGTCTGTGACTGTTTGTGTGACGTCACGGGATGCGCATGTGTACGTTCGTACCTCTGCCACTCTCTCAGTCGGCGTTTGACATAGGCTAGGACAAGGCAGAAGGCTGGGCTCCATTTCCCATCATCACAGTCTGACAATATATCGTTACCATCCAACAAGTGTGTCTACCTTCAACCCTCGATATCTCCATTTAAGAACCCCTACTAAGGAACCTCCCTTGAGGGGAAGGTAGCTCCAATTTCTTGGATCGAGAGCCCATTATATATTTTTATTACGGTGGATTCCCTCAAGGGAGGTACTATGACCCCTGTAGGGGGCTTGTGAGCTAAGGAATGGGACTTAACCTCTTTTCATATGCCCAAAACAAATCAAAACCCACTTGTAGTATAGGGCTCTTGCTCAGACAAGACAGATCCTACACAGATGACAAAGAAATGAGCGAGATACTGAAATCTCAATATGACTGTGTTCAGTGAGCCACTAATCGGTCTAAAAATAAACAATTCAAACAATTTTTTCATGAATGAGTCTCAAAACCCTGCCAATGCATGCCAAATTTCTGACATAACCCCAACTCCACTAGACTTTGAGAAAGCCATCGACGACATGCCCATTTACTCAGCACCAGGCCCAGATTCGTGGAGCTCTGTGTTCATTAAGAACTGCAAGAAACCCCTCTCACGGCCCTAAGTATGCTATGGAGAAGGAGCATAGACACAGGTGAGATTCCAGTCACTAAAAACAACCACAACAATGCCATTATCACATCTGCGATGAAACTGATAGGATGGATAATGAGAACATTCTAGGCTGGAATACTGCTGTACATTAACAACCCCATTCAAGGCAGGTGAAATTGCAGATCAAGAGCATGTACAGAGAACCTTTACTGCACGTATAAGTTCCATCAAACACCTTTACTGGGAACACCTGGAAGCACTTGACTTGTACTCACTGGAGCGCTGGCGAGAGATATATCATAATCTACACCTGGAAAATTTTGGAGGGACTGGTTCCTAATCTGCACACAGAAATCACTCCCTACGAAAGCAAAAGACTTGCCAGGCGATGCAACATACCCCCAATGAAAAGTAGGAGCGCCACTGGTACACTAAGAGAAAACACAGTAAGTCTCCGGGGCCCAAGACTGTTCAACAGCCTCCCACCAGCTATAAGGGGCATTACCAATAGACCCCTGGTTGTCTTCAAGAGGGAGCTGGGCAGATACCTGAAGTCGCTGCCGGATCAGCCGGGCTGTGGTTCGTACGTTGGACTACGTGCGGCCAGCAGTAACAGGCAGTAACATTGATCAGGCCCTGATCCACCGGGAGGCCTGGTCGTGGACCGGGCCGCTGGGGCGTTGATCCCCGGAATGCCCTCCAGGTAGTCCCTTCCTTAGATCGAACTTGAATGCCTAAGATTCCCCGGGCGCTATATAACCCCTATAAGCTTAGCGTTTCCCCGTGAATAAAACGAATGAATATTACTGTAAAATGTAAAGGTTAAACCATAATGTTGTGGCTGTGTGAGGACGATCCCGGCGCCATGAACACAGTGGTCTTTTATGGTACAGTTGCAACACATGCAACATGATACCTGCTCCAGAAATAGATACAGGGGAGAAAGGAAGGGGAAGAGCGTTGCAACAACATACTCAAGATATTACATCCACGCCAGATGTCGAAGTGTATTATAAATTAAAACATCTGCGGCGTAATTGCAAATCCTTGGATATGTTGAATCACATACGGAAATAGAAACTATTGTCTATATGTATAGAAAACAGCGCAGACCAAACTGGTGTGTATTGCAATAATAATAATAATAATAATAATAAAGGAACTTTTGGAGCAGCAGCGGTTTTGTTGATGGTCGTCAAGGTTAACAGCGTAAGCAGGTGGCATTGAAGTGTAGGTTGAAGCTTGTTGAGGCCGCAGGCACGTCACCACGCTAATATTATGTGGTCAGTTTGCGGTGTTGTGGCGGCAAGTGTGGCCGGATTGGTCTATGGTCCACCCAGTGTGCATGATAAGTGGGTTACCAGTGCCAGGGATACGTCTACAACAACAGTCATAGTTGGATTATTAGCCTTGGAGGGTTAATAACCTTAGTTAAGCAGCGTGACTTTTTTCCGACGAGGTCATTAGGTCCTCTAAGTTGCCACCCACACCAGCCGATTAACTCATACGTATCTATTTACTACTAGACGAACACAAGTAGTTAATGTAGTATTGTTTTATGGAAGCATTAAACCCATAGAGATCATACAGAGTATGGGGAATTGGAAGCAATCAGGTTTGATCCAAGAAAGGGAAGGAGAGGTCTAATTCCATGGAAATCATCATCAGAGAAGATGTAGTAGACATGCCTATACGTTCGTAATACCCACGTCCTTTTGCTTGTGAGTTGAAAGCTCTACCATACACCTTTATATACTGAAGGAAACCAACATTGGAAATGAAACCATTCATGACTCACGAAATCGTAATGACACGATTGCAAACAAACCATACCACGGGCGGGATTGAACCCGCGGTCCGAGTCTCAAAACCCCAGACCGTCGCGTTAGCCACTGGACCAGCTAGCCACAATAAGATTCGTCTAACTAGGTATATTTCTACACCATAGGAAGGTTAGCATAGGCACCACTGTGACCACAAATGCTAGATGGTCCAGTGGCTAACGCGACGGTCTGGAGTTTTGAGACTCTCTGACCGCGGGTTCAATCCCGCCCGCGGTATGGTTTGAAACCATACATTTCGACTGCCATCTGTATCCCTCTTTCTGTTGGGAATCGAAATATACAATCTCATTTCCGTTGATGTGATTCTGTTTACATGTGACATATCCTTCACCAGTTTTCGTGGTGCAAATTATGTTGGTCTTTGGGATTATCTGAGCAGAGTAGACCAGGGTAACCTGACTTGGAATTATCGTGAGGAAGGTCAACGTGACTTTTTCCAAGCCATCAAGCCACCAAAACTGCATACATTCCTAATAGAGAAATTAGATCAAATATAAATGACTAACACTTATATCCTCTCTGGTTTTACACAAGATACGAATGAATTTCCAGATATCAATAATTATACACGTCAGGACGAGAATATATCCTGAAAGATCGAGGTCTTCATGGTCTTCAGGCAAGGAAGATTGAAACGAAGCACGTCACCAGGCCCTGACGAGCTGTTTCCAGGATTTCCAAGGGAATGCAGAGAACTTAGCAAACCATTAGCTAGTCTTCAGCTGATCACTACTAACGACTACCGTGTCAGATAAGTGGAAAATGGCAGATGTTATACCCATTTACAAGGCAGGATATTGGTCTATAATCTGAAGCTAAAGACCACACAGCCTAACTTTAATTGTGGGTAAGGTGATGGAATAGATTTTGCGAATACATTTCGAAACCATGTTGAAAGACAGAATTTGATCAATCAACCTCAACATGGTTCCACAAAGGGGTGTTCTTGCTTTGCGAATTTACTAACCTTTTTCACTAAGGTATTCGAGGCGCCAAACCAAGATAATGAATAAGATATTATGTATATGGACTTCAGTAAGGCCTTTGATATTTAGTCCCACACAGGAAGCTGGCGAAGGAAGTAGCTATACATGGTATAAGGAAAAATTATCTCATGGGTCGAGTCAGGCATGACCTGTAGGCAAAAGTGTGCACAAATGGGAAGAAATTAGAATAGGCAGCCGTTATAAGTGGTGTGCCACAAGGGTCAGCATTGGGATCCTTGTTTACACTACATAGACAAGAAAGTAAATAACAATGTAAGTTTGCCGATGATGCTAAAATAGGCCATCAGATCATTTCTGATAAGGCCACTAGAAAACTACAGGATGACCTGGATAGACTGACTTCCCGGTCGTAGAAGTGGCAGATGCAGTTCAATGCAGACAAATATAAGGTTCTAATCTTAAGAAAAAATAACTGGTATTTATATAATGTAAAACCTAGCAAACTTAATGCGAGAAGAATTTAGGAGTTCTGGTTAGCAGAAATTGAAAGCCAAGAAAATAGTGCATAAGTTGTCGCAATAAAGCTAATAGGATTCTTGGTTTCATGTCAAGAAGCATAAATAAGTCCTAAGATATTAAGATATTTTTAATTTGTCTTTGATAAATCCTCATCTATATTACGCTGCTCAGTTCTGGTCTCCATATAGCAGAATGGACATAGATACACTGGAAAATATACAAAGAAGGATGAAGTTGATCCCATGTATCCTATGAAGATTGGCAGAAGGCATTGAACTTGCATTCTCTGGAAAGACATAGAATTAGGGAGATGTGTTTGAAGTGTACAGTGGAAAAACAGGCTAAATAAGTAACCAATAATGTAAGAAAAAAAAAAACAGGACTCCTAGCAGTAGATTCATGGTGGACAAATTTAGGTTTAAAAATGATATAAGTAATTACTGATGTGGCAATATTGTATATGAAGAGACCCAGGAAGTGTAACTAATGAATCTCAGCATGGGTTCACGAGAGGTCGTTCCTGCCTTACAAATTTACTGACGTTCTTCAATAGAACATTTGAGGCAGTAGACAGTGATAAAGAATATGATATTGTTTATTTGGATTTTAGTTGAGCCTTCGATAGAGTACCTCACAAGAGACTCTCTAAGAAAAGTGGCAGCTCATGGTATAGGAGGTAAAGTTCTAGCATGGACAGAGGTATAGCTTACCAAAAGAAAGTAGAGAGTTTCCATTAATGGGGTCACATCTGAATGGGGGATTAGTCACTAGTGGTGTTCCACAAGGATCAGTTTTAGGCCCTCTCTTGTTCATAATTTACATTAATGACCTTGACGAAGGAAATTACAAGTGACATGAGCAAATTTGCTGATACAAAAATAGGCCATATGATTCATTCTGAGGAGGATACCAGTGAACTCCAGGATCATTTGGACAAATTAATGTCTTGGTCTGAAAAATGGCAGAAGTTATAAACTAGGTGAAGTAGAGCTTGATCATACAGAATGTGAAAAAGACTTGGGAGTCATGGTAAGCAGAAATCTAAAGCCAAGACAGCAGTGCCTAAGTGTGCGCAATAAGGCTAACAGATTACTAGGGTTTATTTCAAGAAGTATAAGTAACAGAAGTCCAAAAGTTATTTTACAGCTCTGTACATCACTAGTGAGGCCTCAATTGGATTATGCCGCTCAGTTTTGGTCTCCTTACTACAGGATGGATATAGACTCATTGGAGAACATACAGAGAACAATGGCTAAAATGATTTACTGTATAAGGAATCTCCCGTATGAAGATAGACTTAGAAGAGCCTTGAATCTCCACTCTCTGGAGAGACGTAGAATGAGGGGAGATATCATCTAAGTGTATTAGGGGATGATGAGCATCAACAAAGGTGATATTAATAAAGTACTGAGAGTGTCGAACCAGGTAAGAACCAGAAATAATGGATTTAAGTTGGATAAATTTAGATTTTGAACAGAGTTGTGGATGTGTGGAACATTCTTCCGAGTAGGGTGATCGAGGCTAGGACCTTGGGTAGCTTTAAAAGGAGATTGGAGAAATATATGAGTAGGAGGGGCTGGGTTTGATTGGTGTCATTGGGTACGGGAGTAAATTTATGGGTAGCTTTGGGTAGGGGTGGTTTTGATAAAGACCTGCCTTGTATGGGTCAGTAGGCCTTCTGCAGTATTCCTTCATTCTTATGTTCTTTATAGGTTGGACAAGTATGTGAAGGAGTAGTTGAGTGTGAGTTGAACCTGCCTAGCATGGACTAGTAGGCCTAATGCAGTGTCAGTGCCAGGCTGGTCAGGTACTGACTTTAGGTGCCTGTCCAGCGCCTTCTTGAAGATAGCCAGGGGTCTATTGATAATCCCCCTTACGTATATTAGGAGACAGTTGAACAGTCAAAGGGCCCCCCCTCACACTTTTTGTATTATCTCTTATCGTGCCTCTGTTTTTTATTGGGGGAATGTTGCAGCGTCTGCCAAGTCTTTTGCTTTCATAGGAAGTGATTTTCGTGTGCAAGTTTGTACTAATCCCTCTAGGTGTACTCGCCTAGTACGTGTGTACTCACCTAGTACGTGTGTGTATGTGTGTGTGTATGTGTACTCACCTAGTACGTGTGTACTCACCTAATTTTGTGTGTGTGTGTGTGTGTCGTGGCGAATAAGTAAAATTGGGCAATTAGCAGGATCTCATTTAAAATTAAGTCCTTTCAAAAATTTTCTCTCATACGTTTAAAGATATATTTTTTCATTTATGTTGCTGTAAAAATTAATAATTTTGTAAAAAAAAAAAAAAACTTAGAAAACTTACCTAATTTCATTATAACAAGCGCTATTTAATTTAGCCTAATCCAACTAAATACATTGTAGATAAGTTTATAATAATTTAATAAACAAACACAATTAAATATATATTTTTCGTTAGGTTCAGAATGTTTTTTGCGAAATTATTGCATACACAAATTTTCATTTGCCTTATTCGGCAAGAAGAGCGTTGCTATTTAATCCAAAATCGCAAGTTTTACCTATTCGGCACTACACACACACATACATACATATATACATACATACATTCATTCATACATATGCACACATATAGTCTGTACAGCATGTATATAGTTACGTAACTGCCAAGAATGGTGGAATAACTGTGAAAATGAGGAGAAACTGGGTCAGCAGTAAGGGTCTTATGAGATCAGTCTAGCAACCCTGGCTGTATGCTGACTGAAGCGTGGACTGGGTAGCCTGGAAGCTGCTTGATGTTAAATGGCTTTTTGAGGAGAATGGCATGGTAAGAGCTTTGATCCACCGACCTCACAGGCATAAAGAAAGCGTTACCCCTGCGCCACCAACATTACAACAGTTCTAGCCAGTACTCTTTTTAACAAACCTTAAGAGTGTGGTTGGTCCCACTGCTGCACCAGTCACATCTTACAGACCTATGCGAAATCGCATGCCATAAAACATTTTAATGTGAATATGCTTTGTAAAGGCGTCAGACCTGTTTAAGCTCTCCTCGCCTTATCTGCCTCTTTCTGAAACACTTTTGCATCTTTTGTTAACCGTACCATCTGCTTCTACTGTACTAATGGCAGACTTCCAGATTTCTGCTGCTTGTCTACCATCTGCTGCTGATAATTTTAAGTGCTGTTTATTAGAAGCTCATCGGATGGTCAGGGTTACCGCCTGCTCTGGATTCTTACCAATAAACTGTCGCTGTCTTCTCACGCAGACATATCTGTTATTCCCGCATTTTGTTACTAGATTTGCAGTCCTGACATCATTTGTTATATGTAGGAATGAGGAGTATAAAAGAACAGAAACACAATATTTATGAAAAAACAAAAAACAATTTACAATGTAATTTGTTACTTTACAGTTCACAGCACAAGCCTGTCACGAGCCTCATTGTGCAAACTACCGGTATCAATTACAATACTGTTTTCACTATAGCTCTGATTGTCAGTGGTTCTCTAAATTGTCATTTTCACCTCACAAATGGGCATACTCTTCTCTGCTGACCCTTGAGCACTGACCAACGCTCCAGCTCTATATGTGTGATGTCATCATAGGTTAGATAGGTTCGTCAGGAAACATGACAAGTATTTTCTGACGCAGGTCTTAGTCACATGATGACCCGCAACTGGAGCTTTGGTTATCTGACCGAGGCCATCCGCTGGCTTACCGGTCCACCCCTTTAAAAATTATGGTCATAAATATATCCATTTTTATGGTATTCTGTGAGATGTCATCAGTACCTGCCTGTCCTTATATCATACTCTAAGCTGCAGCCGTGAATCCATTAACAGGTCAATAATTTAGCGCTTAGTTATGATTTATAATAATAACAGGCCAGTACCCGACTAAGACCCGTGCGAGAAAGCAGTTTCCTGACGATAAATATACTGTACATTCAATATTATTAGGTATCCCTGAAGGGGATAACTTTGTAATGACGCCTCCACTTGGCTACAGATCTTCAATGTTTCTGTACCTTATCAAGGGGAAGGCTTATGCAACTATTAGCATGTATAGATGCCCTTTGATCAGATTTATAGGCCTTAAAACAATTTTGTATTCCATGTGATAACTCAAGAAATACTTTTCTGATCAACTTTAGACTTTCAAGATCAGTGTATCCTATTTAGAAGGTTCGGATTGTTAGTGGTGTGTAGGTTCCAAATTTGCCAATTTTGTTGTTACAGTGGTGACTATTGTTTACCTGGAGGGAGGTCTGGAGGTCAACCACCCGCGGCTCGGTCCATGACTAGGCCCCACAGTGGATCAGGGCATTGTCAACCAGACTGTTGCTGCTGGCCACACGCAATCCAACGAACCACAACCCGGCTTCAAATAACTTGCGAATCCTGTTCTGAACAGCCTAAATCTTTAGAGGCTAATGCGTCTTGTTTTAGGGATGATTAACTATAAGCTTTATAACTGTGAATTTGACAATTTATGAACTTATTATATTTTTGGAATTGGTTTCAGTGCAGTAATGGGAGAATGTCTCTTCTGATCAGTTTCAAAGTTTTATCGTTGGCGTATCTTGCTTTGCGAAAAGTTCACATTGGTTTTGGGATCTTTAAGAGGCACATATGTTCCCCCGTCTTCTAATAACACGTTGATTTTTCCACTATAATCTACCTTGTCCATAATTGCTATCGCATTTGCTTTGTTTCGTAAGGTGAAGTCCAGGATCTTTCCTTAATTCATGGTATAACTTAACAAATCTTTGAGGACAATTGTGTAACAGCGGTCTGACTTTACTGAAACCTCTGTTACACAAGCCTCTGTTACACAGCTCAGACCTCTGCTACACAATTGTCCTCAAAGATTTAAGTTATACCATGAATTAAGGAAAGATCCTGGACTTCACCTTACGAAACAGACAAAGCAGATGTGATAGTAATTATGGACAAGGTGGAAAAATGAACATGCTATTAGAAGACGGGGGAACTTATGTGTGCCGTAAGTCACAATTTGACAGTTTTGTTAAACTGTGGAAATTCCAGAGAATGCATCTTCTGTCCGGCTTCAAACTTTCAGCATCAGAGTTCCTTGCTTAGTGGAAGGTTAGGATTTGTTCTGAACTCTGTAGGTTTCAATTTGCTGATTTTAATGAAAAAAAAAAATGTGATAGTATTTCTTGAAAATGTCTCACTATATCGGCTTCCAACACTTAACTCTTGCGTGTCTTACAGGAAAGTTTAAAATTTTGGTATGATTTCTAGGTTCTAATTTGCAGATTTTATTTTTAAAACTGGCGTATATTACTATTTTGCAATAGTTAGAAATTGAGATATTAACCTGACAAATTAAACACTATCTTTATAATGCTTTGATTCAGCACCTTGCAATTTATTAGGTAATTCCCTTTAACCACTGAAAAAATAACTTTTATCTAAAACATAGAGCAAACCTAAACCAGGCATAGTTCTAATATTTATTAGTTTTTTTGCAGTGTTATACTTGAGCATGTCTTCTGTCATAGCGCAATAACTTTTGTGAATTTTATTAAGATTATTATTGGTTACCCTGACATAAACAGGAGACCAACCCCCCCCCCCCCCGTTTCCCCTTAAAAATCAATTTCCTTGGTGGGCAATGTCGATTTTCATAAGCAACTTTTCATGGTCATACCCAGTCAGTATTATAATTCAGTATTGGGTTCTGGCTTACTTTGTGCCTTCACCTGAGCAGCTTTACGTGTGATAACATAAGAATGCCTTATCTGATTGGTTTCAAATTTTCAAATTTAACGTAGAGGAAGGTTTTGGTTGTTGTGGTGTGTAGGTGCCAATTTACCTATTTTATGCATGCACACAGGGCAAGGGTTTTCGTGAGTTTGGGTGCCTCTTCTGATTGATTTCAAACTTTCAGAAGGTTTGTTCTTTTATTGGAGTGTGTACGTGCCGATTAGCAAGTTTTATTTAAAAATCCTGGTTACTTTTTTCTGTATGATAAATTAAGAATGCCTCGTCTAATCGGCTTCAGAGTTTCAAATGCTGGTGTGTTTTCGACATAGGAAGGATTGCAGCGTTAGTGAACTGTGCGAGTCCCAACTTTATTTATTATTATTATTATTATTATTAACATATTGGCCGGTTCCCACCAAGGCAGGGTGGCCCGAAAAAGAAAAACTTAAATCCTCATTCACCCCATCACTGTCTTGCCAGAGAGATGCTTTACGCTACAGTTATAAAAATGCAGCATTACCCCTCCTTCAGAGTGTAGACACTGTACTTCCCATCTCCAGGACTCAAGTCCGGTCTGCCGGTTTCCCTGAATCCCTTCATAAATGTTACTTTGCTCACACTCCAACAGCACGTCAAGTATTAAAAGCCATTCGTCTCCCAACTTTACAAGTTCATGTATTATAGTTTATTTCCTCGTGAGTACTAACTGGAGAATGCATCTTCCGATTGGCTTTGAACTTAAAAAGCTGGTGTATCTTACTTAGGTAAAAATACAGATTAGTCGTAGTATGTGTGGGTGCCAGTTTGCCGTTTTATTGACGAAAATGGGATACTGATTTTCTTGCGATATATTTTAAATGCCTGCCTATTGACATTACACTTTTAATGCTGATGTAAGTTACTTAGAGGTTTGGATTATTATGTTTCGGATCCTCAAGGGTGTTAATTACAGCTCCTGGACTTTTTGAGGACATTAAGCTCCAGTTGCTAGACTAGCTGAGAATTTTTGCGTGCATTGAGATTATATGGGGGTGGGGGGCTAAGGTTTCAGTATTGGGTGGATACTTTTCTCGGATCACGCAGGAACCGAAACTCGTTTGGTTATTATATTAATTAACAACGCAAAACATGCATGGGATCTACAACAATATCATTGTTACATTTACAAAAATGGCCATACCCGTATTGGATGTATTACATTAGGTAACTAGAACATTGCATGACCTCAGTGTTGCAACCTCGTGCGGCAACACTGCTCGTGGGAGGGCCGGCTGCTCTCATGCCTGCATGACTTACACGGGGAGTCTGGCTTAGTCTTCCTTACAACCAATTATTACCCGACTAGATTTTTATAATTTAAAAAAAAAAGTTTACAGTTATAAAAGTATTATTACTAATAATGAAAGAATGTTAAGCTTCATATATTTTTACAAAATTAGTAAAGTACTTACGTAATTTTTGGGTGATACTGAGGGATTAATTCTCGTCTTTGTTTCTTTTTGACTTGGCGTCCTTGACTGAAGGTTGTAAAGCAATTGTTGTGGCGGGTTGTTTGTTATTTAATTATGCAGCGTCTATATTGTTCAACAGGTTACCTTTATCTGTTGACAGTCAGGCATCTGTTCATGCTTTCAAGTCTCGCATGAAAGTGTATCTCTTCTAGAGTCTGTGATCCTGATGATCACACTGTCACTCTTGCACATAAACTTTAATATTTCTTTTTCATAGTTGTTGCATATATGGCTTACTATGGCAGCGTTTATGACTTTCTTCAAAGAACAGGCGCTAAGAATAATATCCCAAATTGTTGTTGTTATTATTTATTGAATAAAATTGTGTATATTGTGATATACTATAACAAGGGGTGGTCGAGACCTCTCCTGGTCTTCCTTTAATATATGAAGATTTTGATATTTATCTTTGTCTTCAAATTTCATGTGGCAGCCTCGTAATGTGTGTCTGAATGTATTAACTTGCATCCTTAAACACGAGGAACATTAAGTTCATGTGCCACAGTTCTCAGAACTCTAGTAGGCGACAATTATAATTATTATAGTGTCAATACACTAGTGAAAGCCAAGCATGACAAATCTAAAATGTCAGTGAACACAGGAAAACCTGGGAGTCACTGCGTCTAAATACTGTATATATTTTATAAGGTCTCTCCATCTCTCCACTAATATTTGGCATAACATAAATAAAATAATAATAGGTTGCCAGATAATTCTAAATTGTTACATTAAACTGACAGTATGTGACATTTACGTGAGCAGCTAGTGTGCGTGCCGACGCTTTTAATCAAATTACTGCACTCATTCTCTTAGCTCGGTTGGTAGCAGCCTAACCTCACGCACTCAAGGTCCGTGGTTCGATCCCCGAAACAAGTCGAAAAGTTGGGCATGTTTCCTTACACCTGCTTCCTCTGTTCACCTAACAGTAAGAAAGTACATGGGTGTTAGCAGACTGTTGTGGGTCGCATCCTGGGGAGAGAATTAAAGGCCCCCAAGACACAGTCCTTGATGACATCCAGATTTTATAGGCTTACTGACCCTCCAGGTTAATAATTATAATCCATACAAAATCTTCCTGATCTTCATTCTGCATTCATTTCTGGATTCTTCACATATCACTCGAACCTCTGCTTGAATTTTTTTTTTTTAGCAAAATTGTAGTATACTATGCACTATTATAGTACTATGTACTATCATGTATAAAACAGGGTAGCAGCAGTGTGTTGCTACCCTGTTTTGTATATAATAGTACATAGTGGGAACAAAAGCTGTTTCCCTGTAATATTTCATTACATAATGGATTTTATATACGGGCAAGGTGATGGTCGTGGGTAGGGTGGCGTCCTTGGCAAGGTGGCAGGGTCGACGTCCTTCATGGCCACCATCACGGGCAGGGTGGCGTCCTTGGCAAGGTGGCAGGGTCGACGTCCTTCATGACCACCATCACGGGCAGGGTGGCGTCCTTGTCAAGGTGGCAGGGTCGACGTCCTTCATGGCCACCATCACGGGCAGGGTGGCGTCCTTGGCAAGGTGGCAGGGTCGACGTCCTTCATGACCACCATCACGGGCAGGGTGGCGTCCTTGTCAAGGTGGCAGGGTCGACGTCCTTCATGGCCACCATCACGGGCAGGGTGGCGTCCTTGGCAAGGTGGCAGGGTCGACGTCCTTCATGGCCACCATCACGGGCAGGGTGGCGTCCTTGGCAAGGTGGCAGGGTCGACGTCCTTCATGACCATCACGGGCAGGGTGGCGTCCTTGGCAAGGTGGCAGGGTCGACGTCCTTCATGGCCACCATCACGGGCAGGGTGGCGTCCTTGGCAAGGTGGCAGGGTCGACGTCCTTCATGACCATCACGGGCAGGGTGGCGTCCTTGGCAAGGTGGCAGGGTCGACGTCCTTCATGTCCTTCATGGCCACCATCACGGGCAGGGTGGCGTCCTTGGCAAGGTGGCAGGGTCGACGTCCTTCATGGCCACCATCACGGGCAGGGTGGCGTCCTTGGCAAGGTGGCAGGGTCAACGTCCTTCATGGCCACCATCACGGGCAGGAAGTGTGCAAGTGAAGGCAACCAGGAGACACCCTGCCCTCTCCTTCTCCTCCTTCCTCTGCCTCCTCCTCTTCCTTTCTCTGCCTCCTCGTTTTCTTCCTTTTCGTCACCCTCCTGCTGCCGGGGTCGCAGCTACAGCTACCTCCGCTTCACAACATCTTAGTGTTGTAACTGGTATCCTGCGGATGCTGCTATCATCCAGCCACCTGGCACTTACCCCTCCCCCTCTCTGCCTCTCATGAATCATCATGGTCGTCTCTACAAGAAGATATTAAGGTGCAGAATCAACTACATGAAACGATTCATGATACTATAAATGATATATATATATATATATATATATATATATATATATATATATATATATATATATATATATATATACTTATTATTTATTTTAATATGTATGTATATGCTGTATATATATATTTTTGGGGGGTCCACCTCTGGTGTAAATTGTGGGACCCATAGCCTCGGAGAAGTGGATAAAAAGGCTTCAAGGAAGAATATTTGGATTTCTTCCTGAAGCCGTTTGAATATTCCACTTCCCCTACCACCCCATCTTTTCATTCTTTTTTACCAGTAGGTATATTTTATTACATAATATGATACAAAAAGTTTAAGAAATACATTGTTGATATGAACATGACATATACAGTACATGAGATGTGAGAGATACATGTCTAGTACATATTGTTACGTGTTTGTCACTGATTATAGTGCGAAAATCTCATCCAGCTCTTCAGAACTGGGGTGCGTGCCCAAAATACAGCAGGCATTACCCCTCTGAACAGCAGCGCTGAGTCGCTGGAACAGAAAACTAGCTGCCCTGGGATCCGTAGTTACCCTGATGAGCCTTTTGCCTAGCTCCTTAAGGAACTTAGATGTACTCTTTCCCCATGAACCAAGGGTATCTGAGCCTATGGGAACAAACATATAATGATGGGTAAGTTCTCCATATTTTCTAGACTTTTGGGACTCCCTGAAGCTGGCGGCTGCCCTTCCCTCCTCCCTGGTGTATTGGAGATAGGTATCAGCCAAGGTAGATGCGCATGTGTAGTCCCACACCACCTGCTTACCGTCTGTCCAGGCTTGAAGTGTGATACCATCTGGACGCTTCTGGCTGCTATCAGATCTGCATAGTTTGGGTGGCTCCCTTACTGCTGGGCATCCAGCTGTTGTGAGGCTCCTCTTGATAATGTTATTAACCTCCTCATGTCATTCATTCTTTCCCTCGGATTTACGGCACACAAGACCTTGGTACCCGAATCGGTCTGCTGCTTTATTGCCACAAATGCACCTGTGTTCGGCGAGAATAGGGGCGGCAAGTCGAAGCGCAACACAAATGCGGATGGTCTGTGGGTCGAGCCGTGTGCCAAGGCTGCAGTTGGGAACAGCCAATAGAAAGTCACCTGCATGAGGAGCTCTCACTGCCACTAGGCAGGCTCTATCCTTCCCTGGCACACTCTGAAGCATTGTTGATGCTATTTTCTCCACTATCGGGCCATCCCAGTGCGACTGTTTGTAGTTGTTGGGGGAGCAGGTCTAGTTTCAGAGCCCGTTAGATTATCCCAGATCATGGCTCCGTCAGTGAACTTTTGGTCCTGGACTCCAATCTTGTCCCTAAGATGTTCAGGGAGAATTGCTGCTACAAGCCCTCTGGATGCAACACATGACAGAAAAGCAGGTAGTGCAATCTGTGATGACTTGCGGACACCAATGCCTCCTAGTTTGACTTTAAGTGTAGCATGGTTCCACTGCCCATCTTCTAGAGTAAGATTAAGTACTTTCGTAAAAATCTGCCTCAGGATACTGTCATATTCGTGCAGTATAGGGTTATCATATGAAGGTGCACATCTTAGGAAATATGTCAACCTGGGCAGACTCAAACACTTTGTGAGAAGGTACAAGGCATCGTGGGTGTCAAGATTGCCTATTCGTTGTTCCATTCTCCTCAGTTCTTCCAATTTCTTCCTGAGAATTGTGTCAATGGTAAAGCTTCCCAGAGGTGCTCCAAGCAAGACGCTATTTGTAGGGGCAATAACTGATGCTCCTGGTAGTTTGGATCTCACTGCATTTATCAGTTGTTGACTGACTGACAGATGATTTCACATTTGGATGGATTCAGGATGACATCCATTTCCTGTCCCCGTGTCATCACTTGTGTAAGATCACCTAAAAGGGACTCCTTTGTACCTGCTATTGTGCCATCATCCAGGAACCAGATGTGTAGCTTACTGGTCAGTCTGACTGTGATTTCCCTAACTGCTATACAGAAAAGAAATGGTACTAGAGGATCCCCTTACTGGACATCCTCTGATGTAATTTCGTGCTCTCCGAACAGGAGCATTGATTCCTTGCAATATCCAGCTGAAACAAAGGGGAAGAGACCAGGGAAATGTTTTTGTACCACTGCTAATACCACATCTCTTTTCAGGAGATTAAATGCATTCTTGAAGTCTAATTTTACCACTGCATTGTCCTCAGGCAGGGTGTTGATATACGCCCTTGTTGCATGAACCACTGCTTCACTTCCTTGAGAGACCCCAAAATCAAGCTGGTTTGGTTGCAGCATCATGGCTGCCTCTGCGCGAATGCTTCGGACAGCAGCTTTGGAAACGAGGCGGCGAAAAGTGTTGCCTACTGCAATAGGCCTAATTCCTCCGTCCTTATATATATATATATATATATATATATATATATATATATATATATATATATATATATATATATATATATATATATATATATATATATGGAAGTTGTAGCCAGTTAGTGATTAGGAAATTTTGAATGCGATGAAGAGGTGTGCCTACAATAATCCCTGACGGGATTACAGAAGCTCTTGATAAAGTTACAAGACAAGGTTATTCCTTACTTCACATTTATCAAGAAACATCCCAGCGAAATGGAAGGAGTCACCATCATTCCTATTTTTTAAAGGAAAAAAAGAAATGCATTCAGGTCTATATGACGTCATGTTTGTGTAAAATGCTAGATTAATAAACAAATTATTGTACAAGATAGAAGGTAAATTAGACTCCCTAAATTGTTTCCTGGAAGATAGAAGCGCTGCACATTACGCCGTAACCTTTTATTTTTTTTATAAATAGGAAATTAAAGTACTCATCATTTGTGTGTTTAAAAGAGGCCTTTAAGGATGCTTATAATATAGCCATACTCGGTGAATTAATAAAGTTCCAAAGAACTAAAGTACAGCATTGTTTCAGGGGAAATATATATACATGTGATAGAACCGAACACACATATAGGAAGTGTCTTCCCTTTTATGTTTAATGACTGGAAGACCACAGTCGCTAGTATTAGTTATCCTGACGATGTAGTTTACGCTGAAGATATCGTAATTCACTCACCATGCTGTGGCAGAATGTAACAAACACTGAAAGAACTTAATGCAAAGTGAAGAGAAGTTGGATTTAAAATATATTAGCAACAGTAAAAGAAACGGAGAGGAAGTTCGATTACCAGGACAAGTTAAATAAATTGTGTACTATTGACAAACATGAAAATAAAGGCAAATTACAGAGCAAGCTTTTACTGGAAGTCCTGGCGGGTTTAGCGCTTGGTTTTGATTATAATAATAATGGAACAATGTTTCAATCTTTATAGACAATATATATAATCATACAACCGTTCTCGAGTCAAACACGTAACATGGGCCTACTATGAACACCGGCCTCCTCCTAGAGTTAAATAGGCCTATAAAGAAACATACCATTTTTGGCACTACAACGTGGATGGTAGGGAAATGATTCCCATAGAGACTTAGGCACTGATCATTGGACCGTTCATACACTACCCAGGGTAACTAGTTGCCCTTAACGCAAGTGATCACTGGGTCTTATACATCACTATCCAATGTGTTGCTTTACTGTGGTCACTCACACCGTCAACACACTACCCAGTGTGTGTTGCTTTACTGACACCCGTCAATGCACTACCCAGTATAACTGGCTGGTTGTAAAGCTGGCTTACACTGCAGTGGAATCTTCTTGAGTGAGCTGATATGAAGACAGTAATTACAAATTATAGTTATCATCGGTAGGTATTTGATTTCTCTGGAATATGTATCTAGAACCTAACTTCTTTCAGCGAATATAATCCTCATCACATTAAGAATTTCAAGGTGAAGTGGACTATTTATCATTAACATTATTTAACTTTAAAGTTACTATCAGCAACAAAAATAGTAGTAAGTCTAAATAATATTCTCCTTTACTATTAAATTTGTACTTTTGTAAATATGATCAAGTAATTTTCTTTCATTACCTCTTCATGCTAACAGTGAGTTTAGAGGGAGTGAAGGATGAGGAGAGAGCTTTCTGCTCTGCTGTACAAACATTTTTCAAAGTAAAAAAGTAGCTAGATATTTAATATTTGTCTGTTATTAACCTAGATACGGGCTGAGAACGTCTATTATGTTTATACCATGTACACAACTTCATCATTAATAACCATATGAAGAAAAACTCAAGGAGCTCATTATTTTGTTTTCAGCATTCCACAAGAAGGTGTTAAGATTACACGTATCATTATTGGATGGACTCTTCGTTAATGTGTCGTGCATGTGTATAAATCTTCATTAAATTTACTATTTGGACTTTGAGGCAAGGGGGGGAGGGGGCAAAGTTACTGCTGGTGCTGTTACTACAGGTTACTACTGGTGCTGTTACTAGAGGTTACTGCTACTATTAGGTTACTACAGGTTACTCCTGGTGCTATGTTTAGGCAGTGGATTATCAGACTACAAAACATACCTATGAGTAAGACTGAGATACGCACATGCTAGGGTAAACAAGTGTCTTGTACTGTGACGCAGCCTTCACTCTAACGACAGATAGGATCAACGTTGTCAGGTGTCATCTGTGTAGAAATGAAGAGGACGAATAGGCATGGCTAGGTCAGTGTGTTGAGCCAGGATTAGCGTCCATGACGCTGCCTTGGACGCTTGTCTTTATACTTGAGAGGCGCATATCTTGGTATATATACACAGAGAGGTCTGTGTATATAAAATGAAAGGTATATATCTCGTAATAATGTATATATATATATATATATATATATATATATATATATATATATATATATATATATATATATATATATATATATATATATAACAATCCGACTAGCCGAGGATTCGAACCCATGTCGTTTTGGCCCACCTCATGGTGAGAGAAAATCACACATGATGCTCTAACCTACGGGACCACGCAATCCTACAAAAATGACTCTCCTAGCTGAGCTAGGTGTTTTACCGTCATCCGAGGACATACGGTGGCGTGGGTGCCTTTCAGCTAATTTCATTTTACTTCCCGTTTGATGTACTAGCCTCACTCGTAACCACGAACGAGTGGAAATTAGCTCAAAGGCAGCGTATGTCCTTGGATGACGGTAAAACACGTAGCTCAGCTGGGTGCGTCATTTTTGTAAGATTGCGTGCTCCCGTTGGTTAGAGCATCATGTGTGATTTTCTCTCACCATGAGGTGGGCCAAAACGACATGGGTTCGAATCCTCGACTAGTTGCAGTGTTATTATTGATTAATACCACTCGTTCGTGGTTGCAATAATATATATATATATATATATATATATATATATATATATATATATATATATATATATATATATATATATACATACATACAAACCGGCCGTATCCCACCAAGGCAGGGTGGCCCAAAAAGAAAAACCGGAAGTTTCTCTTTTTTAAATTCAGTAATTTATACAGGAGAAGGGGCTACTAGCCCCTTGCTCCCGGCATTTTAGTCGCCTCTTACAACACGCATGGCTTACGGAGGAAGAATTCTGTTCCACCTCCCTATGGATGTAAGAGGAAATAAACAATAACAAGAACTAGAAAGAAAATAGAAGAAAACCCAGAGGGGTGTGTATATATATGCTTGTACATGTATGTGTAGTGTGACCTAAGTGTAAATAGAAGTAGCAAGACGTACCTGAAGTCTTGCATGTTTATGAGACAGAAAAAAGGACACCAGCAATCCTACCATCATGTAAAACAATTACAGGTTTCCGTTTTGCACTCACTTGGCAGGACGGTAGTACCTCCCTGGGTGGTTGCTGTCTACCAACCTACTACCTAGGATATATATATATCTATATATATATATATATATATATATATATATATATATATATATATATATATATATATATATATATATATATATATATAATATGATAGGTGTATGTCAGTATATACAATGTGTGTGTATACTCGCCTATTTGTGGTTGCAGGGGTCGAGACTCGCCTCCTGGCTCCGCCTCTTCACTGACCGCTACTGGGTCCTCTCTCTCCCTGCTCCATGAGATTTATTATATCTCGTCTTAAAAATATGTATAGTTCCTGCCTCTACTACATCACTTGCCAGACTATTCCACTTCTTGACAACTCTATGGCTGAAGAAATACATCCTAACATCCCTTTGACTCATTTGACACTTCAACTTCAAATTGTGACCCCTTGTTTCTGTGTCCCATTTATCATGTCTTCCCTAACCTTCCTGTCCTCCAGTGTCGCCAGGCCGATTCCCCTTAACCTTTCGTTGTAGGACATTCCCCTTAGCTCTGGAACTAGTCTTGTTGCAAACCTTTGCACTTTCTTTAATTTCTTGACGTGCTTGACCAAGTGCGGGTTCCAAACTGGCGCTGCATACTCCAGTATGGGCCTGAGGTACACGATGTACAGAATCTTAAACGATTCCTTACTGAGATATCGGAACGCTATTCTCAGGTTTGCCAGGCGCCCATATGCTGCAGCAGTCATCTGGTTAATGTGTGCTTCCGGAGACGGGCTCGGTATTGTACTCACCCAAAGATCTTTCTCCTTGAGTGAGGTTTTCAGTCTTTGGCCACCTAGCCTATACTCTGTCTGCGGTCTTCTTTGCCCTTCCCCGATCTTCATGACTTTGCATTTGGGGGGGTTAAATTCTTGGAACCAGTTGCTGGACCACGCGTCCAGCCTGTCCAGGTCTCTTTGTAGCCCTGCCTGATGTGTGCGTGTGTGTGTGTGTGTGTGTGTGTGTGTGTGTGTGTGTGTGTGTGTGTGTGTGTGTGTGTGTGTGTGTGTGTGTGTGTGTGTTATGTTCAGTACAGTGAAGGACTGTTACAGTGAAGGAGCAGTGGGGTGGATCTGCTAAAATGAGCGTTGAAATCATCAGACAGTTGTGCCTGATATCTTCCCTCTTGTTACCAAATCTGTGTCCTGGTTGGTGGGTTAATATGCCTTGAAGCTTACAGACCACACGAGGGCCATTAAATTTGATTGTCAGCTTTTTACCATCAGTCAAGAATACTTTAATTGCATATATATATATATATATATATATATATATATATATATATATATATATATATATATATATATATATATATATATATATGTCGTGCCGAATAGGCAGAATTTGCGATCTTGGCTTAGAAAGCAACGCTCATCTTGCCATATAAGACAAGCGAAAATTTGTGCATGCAATAATTTCGCCAAAATAATTCTGAACCTAACGAAAAAAAATATATTTCACTGTGTTTGTTTAATATTAAATTATTGTAAACAAATCTAAAATATATTTAGTTGGGTTAGGCTAAAATCAATTGCTATTGTTATAATAAGGTTAGGTAAGTTTTCTAAGATTCTTGTGGTGCAAAATTATAAATTTTTACATTAACATTAATGAAAAAAGTATATCTTTAAACGTTTTTTTTTTATTATCACACCGGCCGATTCCCACCAAGGCAGGGTGGCCCGAAAAAGAAAAACTTTCACCATCATTCACTCCATCACTGTCTTGCCAGAAGGGTGCTTTACACTACAGTTTTTAAACTGCAACATTAACACCCCTCCTTCAGAGTGCAGGCACTGTACTTCCCATCTCCAGGACTCAAGTCCGGCCTGCCGGTTTCCCTGAATCCCTTCATAAATGTTACTTTGCTCACACTCCAACAGCACGTCAAGTATTAAAAACCATTTGTCTCCATTCACTCCTATCAAACACGCTCACGCATGCCTGCTGGAAGTCCAAGCCCCTCGCACACAAAACCTCCTTTACCCCCTCCCTCCAACCCTTCCTAGGCCGACCCCTACCCCGCCTTCCTTCCACTACAGACTGATACACTCTTGAAGTCATTCTGTTTCGCTCCATTCTCTCTACATGTCCGAACCACCTCAACAACCCTTCCTCAGCCCTCTGGACAACAGTTTTGGTAATCCCGCACCTCCTCCTAACTTCCAAACTACAAATTCTCTGCATTATATTCACACCACACATTGCCCTCAGACATGACATCTCCACTGCCTCCAGCCTTCTCCTCGCTGCAACATTCATCACCCACGCTTCACACCCATATAAGAGCGTTGGTAAAACTATACTCTCATACATTCCCCTCTTTGCCTCCAAGGACAAAGTTCTTTGTCTCCACAGACTCCTAAGTGCACCACTCACTCTTTTTCCCTCATCAATTCTATGATTCACCTCATCTTTCATAGACCCATCCACTGACACGTCCACTCCCAAATATCTGAATACGTTCACCTCCTCCATACTCTCTCCCTCCAATCTGATATTCAATCTTTCATCACCTAATCTTTTTGTTATCCTCATAACCTTACTCTTTCCTGTATTCACCTTTAATTTTCTTCTTTCGCACACCCTACCAAATTCATCCACCAATCTCTGCAACTTCTCTTCAGAATCTCCCAAGAGCACAGTGTCATCAGCAAAGAGCAGCTGTGACAACTCCCACTTTGTGTGTGATTCTTTATCTTTTAACTCCACGCCTCTTGCCAAGACCCTCGCATTTACTTCTCTTACAACCCCATCTATAAATATATTAAACAACCACGGTGACATCACACATCCTTGTCTAAGGCCTACTTTTACTGGGAAAAAATTTCCCTCTTTCCTACATACTCTAACTTGAGCCTCACTATCCTCGTAAAAACTCTTCACTGCTTTCAGTAACCTACCTCCTACACCATACACTTGCAACATCTGCCACATTGCCCCCCTATCCACCCTGTCATACGCCTTTTCCAAATCCATAAATGCCACAAAGACCTCTTTAGCCTTATCTAAATACTGTTCACTTATATGTTTCACTGTAAACACCTGGTCCACACATCCCCTACCTTTCCTAAAGCCTCCTTGTTCATCTGCTATCCTATTCTCCGTCTTACTCTTAATTCTTTCAATTATAACTCTACCATACACTTTACCAGGTACACTCAACAGACTTATCCCCCTATAATTTTTGCACTCTCTTTTATCCCCTTTGCCTTTATACAAAGGAACTATGCATGCTCTCTGCCAATCCCTAGGTACCTTACCCTCTTCCATACATTTATTAAATAATTGCACCAACCACTCCAAAACTATATCCCCACCTGCTTTTAACATTTCTATCTTTATCCCATCAATCCCGGCTGCCTTACCCCCTTTCATTTTACCTACTGCCTCACGAACTTCCCCCACACTCACAACTGGCTCTTCCTCACTCCTACAAGATGTTATTCCTCCTTGCCCTATACACGAAATCACAGCTTCCCTATCTTCATCAACATTTAACAATTCCTCAAAATATTCCTTCCATCTTCCCAATACCTCTAACTCTCCATTTAATAACTCTCCTCTCCTATTTTTAACTGACAAATCCATTTGTTCTCTAGGCTTTCTTAACTTGTTAATCTCACTCCAAAACTTTTTCTTATTTTCAACAAAATTTGTTGATAACATCTCACCCACTCTCTCATTTGCTCTCTTTTTACATTGCTTCACCACTCTCTTAACTTCTCTCTTTTTCTCCATATACTCTTCCCTCCTTGCATCACTTCTACTTTGTAAAAACTTCTCATATGCTAACTTTTTCTCCCTTACTACTCTCTTTACATCATCATTCCACCAATCGCTCCTCTTCCCTCCTGCACCCACTTTCCTGCAACCACAAACTTCTGCTGAACACTCTAACACTACATTTTTAAACCTACCCCATACCTCTTCGACCCCATTGCCTATGCTCTCATTAGCCCATCTATCCTCCAATAGCTGTTTATATCTTACCCTAACTGCCTCCTCTTTTAGTTTATAAACCTTCACCTCTCTCTTCCCTGATGCTTCTATTCTCCTTGTATCCCATCTACCTTTTACTCTCAGTGTAGCTACAACTAGAAAGTGATCTGATATATCTGTGGCCCCTCTATAAACATGTACATCCTGAAGTCTACTCAACAGTCTTTTATCTACCAATACATAATCCAACAAACTACTGTCATTTCGCCCTACATCATATCGTGTATACTTATTTATCCTCTTTTTCTTAAAATATGTATTACCTATAACTAAACCCCTTTCTATACAAAGTTCAATCAAAGGGCTCCCATTATCATTTACACCTGGCACCCCAAACTTACCTACCACACCCTCTCTAAAAGTTTCTCCTACTTTAGCATTCAAGTCCCCTACCACAATTACTCTCTCACTTGGTTCAAAGGCTCCTATACATTCACTTAACATCTCCCAAAATCTCTCTCTCTCCTCTGCATTCCTCTCTTCTCCAGGTGCATACACGCTTATTATGACCCACTTCTCGCATCCAACCTTTACTTTAATCCACATAATTCTTGAATTTACACATTCATATTCTCTTTTCTCCTTCCATAACTGATCATTTAACATTACTGCTACCCCTTCCTTTGCTCTAACTCTCTCAGATACTCCAGATTTAATCCCATTTATTTCCCCCCACTGAAACTCTCCTACCCCCTTCAGCTTTGTTTCGCTTAGGGCCAGGACATCCAACTTCTTTTCATTCATAACATCAGCAATCATCTGTTTCTTGTCATCCGCACTACATCCACGCACATTTAAGCAACCCAGTTTTATAAAGTTTTTCTTCTTCTCTTTTTTAGTAATTGTATACAGGAGAAGGGGTTACTAGCCCATTGCTCCCGGCATTTTAGTCGCCTCATACGACACGCATGGCTTACGGAGGAAAGATTCTTTTCCACTTCCCCATGGACAATAGAAGAAATAAAAAAGAACAAGAGCTATTTAGAAAAATGAGAAAAACCTAGATGTATGTATATATATATATATGCATGTGCGTGTCTGTGAAGTGTGACCAAAGTGTAAGTAGGAGTAGCAAGATATCCCTGTTATCTTAGCGTGTTTATGAGACAGAAAAAGAAACCAGCAATCCTACCATCATGCAAAACAGTTACAGGTTTTTGTTTCACAGTCATAAGATAAAATTTCAGAAAGGAATTAATTTTAAATGAGTTCTTGCTAATTGACCAGTTTTACATATTCGGCACGACATATGTATATATATATATATATATATATATATATATATATATATATATATATATATATATATATATATATATATATATATATATATATATATATATATATATATATAATTATGCAAAATCGCAGACAGGCGATCTTAATGCAAGACAAGCCATGGGGGGAGGGAGGGGACCTTTAGCTCAAGTACTTTCACACTTCTCAGTGCGTCACTAGGAGCTAGGGGGCAAGGCAGCAACTGAAGCAGGGAAAGTTTTCTCGGAGTAGCGCTTTGCGGGTCTGTCACCGGCCGCTGTTTCACTAGAATCATTATATATATATATATATATATATATATATATATATATATATATATATATATATATATATATATATATATATATATATATATATATATATATATATATATATATATATATATATATATATATATGTCAGGTTAGGTAAGGTTTGTCAGGAAACAGGACAAGTGTTTCCTGACGTGGGTCTTAGCTATATGACCCACAGCTGGTGTTTTTGGTCATCTGACCGAGGCCTCCCGCTGGGTTACCTGTCCACCCCTTTAATATTATATATGTCGTGCCGAATAGGTAAAGCTGGTCAGTTAGCAAGAACTTATTTAAAATTAAGTCTTTTCTAAAATTTACTTTTATATGTTTAAAGATATATATTTTTCATTTATGTTAATATATAAATTACTAATTTTGTACCAAAAGAACCTTAAAAAACTTGCCTAACCTTATTATAACAAGTTCAGTTTAATTTAGCCTAATCCAACTAAATATGATTTAGACAAGTTTACAATAATTTAACAATAAACAAACACAATTAAATATATTTTTTCGTTAGGTTCGGAATGATTTTTGCGAAATTATTGCGAAATTAGGCCTGGTCACAGACCGGGCCGCGGGGGCGTTGACCCCCGAAACTCTCTCCAGGTAAACTCCAGGTAAACACAAATTTTCGCTTGCCTTATTGGGCAAGAAGTGCGTCGCTATTTAAGCCAAAATCGGAAGTTTTACCTATTCGGCACGATATATATATATATATATATATATATATATATATATATATATATATATATATATATATATATATATATATATATATATATATATATATATATATATATATATATATATATATATATATATATATATATATATATATATATATATATGCTGAGAGACATACACTTCAGTATATATCCCTGCGCTCTCATGCCTCATTTATCTCGGTAATTTTGGCATCAGAAATCGTAATTTTGTGCCCCTGAGGTCGTTTTAGTAAATAAATAAGGGAATAGCTATTTAAATATCTTGTAATAACTCCTAATTTGGCTTTTTAATGAGAAAAACAGATCTATGAGAAGTTAATCCATTCGGATATCTCATTCCATTTGTTAATACGTCTAAGGTAGTATGTGGTAGGGTGGCGGCGAGATGGTTGAGCTGGTGAGTGTAGCATAGTTGCTACAAGTTGGGTACTATTCTAGTGAAAAATGGACTAAATTAGTAGTTTGGATTTATGAAAGATTAATAATATTATAATGCGAGAAAAAAGCCGAATTAATAATAATGTGCAAAATGGAGTAGTACATTCATACGAAATTGATAACATGCCCACTCAGCACCTGGACCAGATTCATGGAATGCTCTATTATAAAGAAGTGCGAAGGTCCACTAGCACGAGCCCTCAGTATTCTTAAGACCAGCAGGACGATCATGCCTGTCACAGCTGCTGAACCACTGTGACTGAATTACGGAGGCATTGGAAGACGACGATAACGCAGATGTGATTTACACAGATTTTGCAAAGGTGTTAGACAGATACGATCATGGAGTGATAACGCACAAAATGAGGGTCATGGGCATTACGGGGAAGGTAGGCAGATGGATTTTCGGGCTCCTAACACACAGAACACAGAAAGTAGTAGTGAACAGGGCAAGATCCAGCATCAGCGAGGTAAAAAGCTCAGTGCCCCAAGGCACTGTCCTGGCACCTCTGCTGTTACTCATCCTCATAGCAGACATAGATAAAAACACCCGGCACACTTTTGTATCATCATTTGCAGATGACACTAAAATAAGCATGAAAGTCAGTACGGTAGAGGACACTGAAAAATTACAGGAAGACATAAGCAGGGTTTTCCAGTGGGCAGTGGAGAACATGACGTTCATTGGTGATAAGTTCCAGCTGCTTAGGCATGGAAAGAATGAAGAACTCAAAGGGAACACTATATACAAAACTCAAGAGGGTAAGCGAATAAAACGAAATGAACACGTAAAAGACCTTCTACAGTCTTACAAGGCACACTACAGTCTTACAAGACACACTGAAGTCTTACAAGACACACTACAGTCTTACAAGACACACTGAAGTCTTACAAGACACACTACAGTCTTACAAGACACACTACAGTCATAAAAGACACACTACACTAATTATGTTAGCTGACCTTTCTTTTAAAGACCATAAGACAAAGATCACGACAGCCAGGAAGATGACGGGGTGGGTATTGAGAACTTTCTAAACAAGGGAAATAATGCCAGTGGTGGCACTTCGAATCACTAGTGCTCCCTCATTTAGAATACTGCTCAGTGTTGACGGCCCCGTTCAGAACAGGAGAAATATCAGAGCTGGAACAATTACAGAGATCGTTTACGGCTCACATTGAGCCTGTAAAGCACCTAAATTACTGGGAACGCCTTCAAGTCTTGAACATGTACTCATTGGAGCGGAGGAGAGAGAGATACATGATAATATATACCTGGAAAGTACTCTAGAGCCTGGTCCCAAATCTGCACACAACCATAACAACATACTGGAGTGAGAGATATGGGAGGAAGTGCAAAATGAACCCAGTGAGGAGCAGGGGTGCGGTGGGAACAATAAGAGAACACTGTATCAGCATTCGGGGTCCCAGACTATTCAACATCTTACCAGAAGGTATCAGAAACACGGCTGGAACAAGTGTAGAAGCTTTCAAGAGGAAAGTAGACAAGTATCTACATCAGTATCTACTGTTTACACCAATATCTACCCGTGTATACCAATACCTGCCTGTGTACACCAATATCTGCATTTGTATATCAAAGTATACAAGTATACATTGATGTCTACAATTGCTTACCACTGTCTACATGTGTATATTAATGTATAAGGTAAGGTATACGGTAAGGTGCCCGATCAACTAGGCTGTAATGGATATGTGGGGCAGCTGGCCTCCAGCAGCAACAGCCTGGTTTACCAGGCAAGCACCAGACGAGCCTGGCCCATGGCCGGGCTCCGAGAGTAGTAAAAGTCTCGAAACCCTTCAAAGGCCAAAAGTATATCAAAGGAAACACCTAATAAAGATGAATACATACATACAAGGGATGCAGTAAACCGAAGTAATACATGGGATCCAATACAAGTGAAGTAATGCATGCGTACAAGGGGAGAAAAGAAATTCAAAACTTTTATTTGCAGTGTTTATAAAGTTTCCCAGTTGAGGATGTTTTGCAGAGCCTTAATTTAGTGATACAACTTGTCAGTTGAATTTGTTTGTACTTCAATAACAGATTGTTTTCTTATGGTCTTATAGATGTTGCTTTGATGCCGGTGGAAGGCTCGTGGGGCTGTGTGGTCGCTACCAGTGGATTTGAAACTTTAGCTACATTATGTGTTTAAATAACAGAACTGATGTTATATTGTGTAGAACCAAAAAAAAATAAGTTTTAATTTAACCCTGATCTCCCAACTTTGTGTTTAGGGGAAAATTGAACGCCATGAATATAATAACAATAATAATAATGTGTATTGATACTTACATTCACGATAATTTACTAGGTATACAGATTTTCTACTTTTTTACCCAAAATTAGCAAAATGACCTAACCTTGCTAGGATTTACTCACTAATATATTCAAAGTGTACCTAGCCTAAGGCCAGCTTGTATTGTTTAACATTAAAGCGATACATTAATTTCGCGATGTTTTTATTTACTTTGAGAGTTTGTAGCAAAAATAAACAAATAGGTTCGACTTGTTCGGCCAAACGATATTTACTTTATAAGCCAAGACCACAAATTCGGAGTACCTGGAGTTTGCCTGGAAAGGGTTTCGGGGGTCAACGCCCCCGCGGCCCGGTCTGAGACCAGGCCTCATGGTGGATCAGGGTCTGATCAATCAGGCTATTACTGCTGGCCGCACGAAAGCTGACGTACGAACCACAGCCCGGTTGGTCAGGTACTGACTCTACGTGCCTGTCCAGTGCCTTTTTGAAGACAGCCAGGGGTCTATTGGTAATCCCAGCATGCATAATGCTGGGAGGCAATTAAACAGTCTTGGGCCCCGGACACTTATTGTGTTCTTTCTGTGTACTCGTGGCGCCCCTGCTTTTCAGCGGGGGAATGTTGCATCTCCTGCCGAGCCTTTTGCTTTCATATGGAGTGATTTTCGTGTGCAAGTTTGGTACCAATCCCTCCAGGACCTTCCAAGTGTATATTATCATGTATGAGATTAAGACACATGTGCAACATCTGGGTATCTTTATTGTAGACGTTTCGCCATCCAGTGGCTTTATCAATACAAATTCTAGGACTTAACTTGAAGACAGTAGAACTATGTACAGAAGATGAGGTAATCAGTCCCTCAACCTAGGAGTAGGTGCGAAGAGCACCATAGTCTACCATAAAGATACCCAGATGTTGCACATGTGTCTTAATCTCATCTTGTCGGTATTATATACCATTCGTACACAACATTATCATGTATCTCTCTCGCCTGCGTTCCAGGGAATACAGATCAAGGATAAAAACATGGGATAAAATACTAAAAATACAGTTTAAAGACACTAATGTCTACTCTTTTGCGCCGGTGTTTTGAACTGTGTACACCAGTGTCTACCTGTGTACACCAGTGTCTACCTGTGTACACCAGTGTCTACCTGTGTACACCAGTGTCTACCTGTGTACACCAGTGTCTACCTGTGTACACCAGTGTCTACCTGTGTACACCAGCGTCTACCTGTGTACACCAGTGTCTACCTGTGTACACCAGTGTCTACCTGTGTACACCAGTGTCTACCTGTGTACACCAGTGTCTACCTGTGTACACCAGTGTCTGCCTGTGTACACCAGTGTCTACCTGTGTACACCAGTGTCTACCTGTGTACAACAGCGTCTACCTGTGTACACCAGTGTCTACCTGTGTACACCAGTGTCTACCTGTGTACAGTGTCTACCTGTGTACACCAGTGTCTACCTGTGTACACCAGTGTCTACCTGTGTACACCAGTGTCTACCTGTGTACAACAGCGTCTACCTGTGTACACCAGTGTCTACCTGTGTACACCAGTGTCTACCTGTGTACACCAGTGTCTACCTGTGTACACCAGTGTCTACCTGTGTACACCAGTGTCTACCTGTGTACACCAGTGTCTACCTGTGTACAACAGCGTCTACCTGTGTACACCAGTGTCTACCTGTGTACACCAGTGTCTACCTGTGTACAGTGTCTACCTGTGTACACCAGTGTCTACCTGTGTACACCAGTGTCTACCTGTGTACACCAGTGTCTACCTGTGTACAACAGCGTCTACCTGTGTACACCAGTGTCTACCTGTGTACACCAGTGTCTACCTGTGTACACCAGTGTCTACCTGTGTACACCAGTGTCTACCTGTGTACACCAGTGTCTACCTGTGTACACCAGTGTCTACCTGTGTACACCAGTGTCTACCTGTGTACAACAGCGTCTACCTGTGTACACCAGTGTCTACCTGTGTACACCAGTGTCTACCTGTGTACAGTGTCTACCTGTGTACACCAGTGTCTACCTGTGTACACCAGTGTCTACCTGTGTACACCAGTGTCTACCTGTGTACAACAGCGTCTACCTGTGTACAACAGCGTCTACCTGTGTACACCAGTGTCTACCTGTGTACACCAGTGTCTACCTGTGTACACCAGTGTCTACCTGTGTACACCAGTGTCTACCTGTGTACACCAGTGTCTACCTGTGTACAACAGCGTCTACCTGTGTACACCAGTGTCTACCTGTGTACACCAGTGTCTACCTGTGTACACCAGTGTCTACCTGTGTACACCAGTGTCTACCTGTGTACACCAGTGTCTACCTGTGTACAACAGTGTCTACCTGTGTACACCAGTGTCTACCTGTGTACACCAGTGTCTACCTGTGTACACCAGTGTCTACCTGTGTACACCAGTGTCTACCTGTGTACACCAGTGTCTACCTGTGTACACCAGTGTCTACCTGTGTACACCAGTGTCTACCTGTGTACAACAGCGTCTACCTGTGTACACCAGTGTCTACCTGTGTACACCAGTGTCTACCTGTGTACACCAGTGTCTACCTGTGTACACCAGCGTCTACCTGTGTACACCAGTGTCTACCTGTGTACACCAGTGTCTACCTGTGTACACCAGTGTCTACCTGTGTACACCAGTACTTGCTTGTGTACACCAGTACTTGCCTGTGTACACCAGTGTCTACCTGTGTGCACCAGTGTCTACCTGTGTGCACCAGTGTCTACCTGTGTACACCAGTGTCTACCTGTGTACACCAGTACTTGCTTGTGTACACCAGTACTTGCCTGTGTACACCAGTGTCTACCTGTGTACACCAGTGTCTACCTGTGTATACCAGTGTCTGCCTGTGTATACCAGTGTCTACCTGTGTATACCAGTCTACCTGTGTACACCAATACTTGCCTGTGTACACCAGTATCTACCTGTGTACACCAGTATCTACCAGTGTGCACCAATATCTACCTGTGTACACCAGTATCTGTATTTGTACACCAATACCTACATTTGTATATCAATGTATACAAGTATACATTAATGTCCACATTTGCTTACCACTGTCTGCATGTGTATATTATCGTCTACATATGTAAACGTGTGTATATGTCTGCTTGATGCTGATCAAGTGCTCTTAATCCAAGAAATCACGGCTACCCATCCTTCCCGAAGATCAGACCTGATTGCCACCCATTCTTAAAGTAGTGTATACCCATAAACCCTTTCGAGTTTATGGCTTCTCCATGAATACGAGACCTATAATAAGTTGAGAAAGTGATAGGCTGTAATAAGTTTGGGAATATGTGATGCCAGGCTACTGACGATGCTTCTCTTTTAAGGCGCTTGTGCTCATTAAGCAGGAACACTACGCCTAGCTCTGGGGAATGTGGAGAGAACATTCATTCCTCTCTCTCTCTCTACCTGATTCTCTCTCTCATTCGCACTGACTCTCTCTCTCTCTCTCTCTCTCTCTCTCTCGAGGTCTATTTTTCTTAAGCTTTTCGATACTGGAGAGATGGTACTATCCCGCCATTTTCTTTTCGGAAGTGGCGAGTGTTGAGAGAGCCTTCTACTGTACTATCCTGACCTCATATGCCTGTAACGAAATAAAGGTAGCCATTCCGTAGCTTTGTATTTCTCAATAATGTGGAGAAAATTGTCTGCATCCGGCTGAAGGAGGTTGTAAGATAGTTTCCTACTCCCTATCCTCTTAAGGACGACCAACAGAATTCACAAGTTTTGTCCAAGTGTCAAACTGACAAAGCTCCAGGGCGGTGTTTTCAAGTGTAAGCAATATGTGATCATTTATTATACAATATATAAGTTATTAATTTTAACTACATAGTGTTTAAAGCGACTCCCTGTATTAATAACGTTATTGTTATTTGAGCATCATTAATGTAATATGTTAGCACTCCTTAAAATGAAACTGTTAGGCTAGCAAACTCAGTACCCCCTGGGGGTAGGCGCTTTAAGGTTAGCAAACTCAGTACCCCTTCAGAGCAGCTAGAAACGACTTGGGTGCCAGTTTAACGAAGGAACTCGTTCAAGGCAGTGCGGTAGCTGTCCATGCCAAGGTAGTGCACTCAAAAAGTACCCAAGCTAATATAATACTGTATCACTCGTGGAAGTTGATTCAGCAAGGGGGTAGCGTGAACGGGACTTTATTAATGCCCCGAGATTTAAAATCAAATAGACAGCGTCTGTTTGGTTTCATATCGATGATAACCGGGCAACAATAAAACTTAAGAATTAGACACATGTGCAACATCTGGGCATCTTTATTTGTAGACGTTTCGCCAACCAGTGGCGTTATTATTACAATACAAGGACATAATGTGAATTATTATAAACAAAAGGTGAGGTAAGCAGTCCCGCAGCCTTGGAGTTTGTGAAGAGGACCGTAGTCTTGAAGGAACTGAAGCACAGTCATGGAGCTTGTCGCTTACATACTGGCGACAGGTGTAGGACGTGCAGCAGACACAGGCGTTGTCACTGGTCGGCGAGAATCCAAGAAGTAGGTTATACCCAAGGAATGGGCCAGTAGTAAGAAAGGTTCTACAGATGTCTTCTGTACCAAGATTCCATGATGTTGCAGTTCCAGACAGGTTATACATAAATGGTATACAATACCGACAAAATGAAGCGGTATTGTCGGTATTGTATACCATTTATGTACAGGTATAAAACTGTGAGTGAGTGATCTGGCAGACATGACTCCAGAAGTGAGGTGTAGTGATGATAGACAAAACATCACACACACACACACACACACACACAGGTAGACTGCAAACCTCGCTCAAGGAGAAAGATCTTGGGGTGAGTATAACACCGAGCATGTCTCCGGAAGCACACATCAACCAGATAACTGCTGCAGCATATGGACGCATGGCAAACCTGAGAACAGCGTTCCGATACCTTAGTAAGGAATCGTTCAGGCATATGCTGGAGTATGCAGCACCTGTTTGGAACCCACACTTGATCAAGCACGTCAAAAAATTAGAGAAAGTGCAAAGGTTTGCGACAAGGTTAGTTCCAGAGCTAAAGGGAATGTCCTATGAAGAAAGGTTAAGGGAAATCGGCCTGACGACACTGGAGGACATGAGAGTTAGGGGAGACATGATAACGACATACAGAATACTGCGTGGAATGGACAAGGTGGACAGAGACAGGATGTTCCAGAGAGGGGACACAGAAACAAGGGGTCACAATTGAAAGTTGAAGACCCAGATGAGTCAAAGGGATGTTAAGAAGTATTTCTTCAGTCATAGAGTAGTCAGGAAGTGGAATAGCCTAGCAAGTGAGGTAGTGGAGGCAGGAACGATACATAGCTTTAAGATGAGGTATGATAAAGCTCATGGAGCAGGGAGTGAGAGGACCTAGTAGCACTCAGTGAAGAGGCGGGGTTAGGAGCCGAGTATCGACCCCTGCAACCACAATTAGGTGAGTACACACACATCTATCGAAACAGGGCGACTACCTGAGGTATGGGAGACAAATGTAATCCCAATTTTTTAAAAAAGAGACAGACACGAAGCATTAAATTACAGACCAGTGTCACTAACATGTATAGTATGCAGAGTCATGGACAAGAGTGGTGGAACACCTAGAAAGGAATGAGCTTATCAACGACAATAGGGAAGGTACTGCAGTGGATCAGAGAATTCCTGTTAGGAAGACATCAGCGAGTCATGGTACGTGACGAGGTGTCAGAGTGGGCTCCTGTGACGAGCGGGGTTCCACAGGGGTCAGTCCTAGGACCGGTGCTGTTTCTGGTATATGTGAACGACATGACGGAAGGAATAGACTCAGAAATGTCCCTGTTTGCAAATGATGTGAAGTTGATGAGAAGAATTTAATCGGACGAGTACCAGGCAGAACTACAAAGGGATCTGGACAGGCTGCAGGCCTGGTCCAGAAACTGGCTGCTGGAGTTCAAACCCACCAGGTGCAAAGTCATGAAGATTGAGGAAGGGCAAAGAAGAATGCAGACGGAGTACAGTCTAGGGGGCCGGAGACTACAAACCTTACTCAAGGAAAAGGATTTTGGGGTGAGTATAACACTGGGCACATCACCCGAGGTGCACATCAACCAAATAACTGCTGTAGCATATGGGCGCCTAGCAAACCTAAGAATAGCATTCCGACATCTCAATAAGGAATCCTGTTCAGGACCCTGTGCACCGTGTATGTCAGACCTATATTGGAGAATGCAGCACCAGTTTGGAACCCACACCTAGCCAAGCACGTAAGGAAATTAGAAAAAGTGCAAAGGTTTGCCCCTGAGCTAAGGGGGATGTCCTACGAGGAGAGTTTAAGGGAAATCGACCAGACGACACTGGAGGACAGGAGAGATAGGGGTAATATGATAGCGACATATAAAATACTGAGAGGAATTGACAAAGTGGACAGAGACAGGATGTTCCAGAGAGGGGACACATCAACAAGGGGTCACAATTGGAAGTTGAAGACTCGGATGAATCACAGGGATGTTAGGAAGTATTTCTTCAGTCACAGAGTTGTCAGGCCTTGGAATAGTCTGGGAAGTGATGTAGTGGAGGCAGGTTCCATACATAGTTTTAAGAAGAGGTATGATAAAGCTCATGGAGCAGGAAGAGGGATCTAGTAGCGACCAGTGAAGAGGCGGGGCCAGGAGCTGTAACTCGTCCCCTGCAACCACAACTAGGTGAGCACACACAACATTATCATTATTATTATTTGTCGTGCCGAATAGGTAAAACTTGCGATTTTCGCTTAAATAGCAACGCTCTTCTTGCCGAATAAGGCAAGCTAAAATTTGTGTATGTAATAATTTGCGCTTGTTATAATAAGGTCAGGTAAGTTTTCTAATTTTTGTTGGTACAAAATTATTAATTTTTACATTAACATAAATGAAAAAATGTATCTTTAAACGTATGAGAGAAAATTTTAGAAAGGACCTAAATTTAAGCGAGTTCTTGCTAATTGACCAGTTTTACCTATTCGACACGACATATATATATATATATATATATATATATATATATATATATATATATATATATATATATATATATATATATATATATATATATATATATATATATATATTTAAAATATTCGCGGCAAATATAGGCTGCATATAAATCATAAGGTTAATGTTGGTGACGGGCTCTTGATTCAAGGAATTGGACTTGTGCTTTCCTTGGATTAAACCTCATTTCCTTCCATTCCTCAGACGCTGTGTGACTCATACGGGTTAAGCGATGTCGCCTGAGTATAACACCAACATAGATCGTAAAGTTTTCACTATCTGCTCAATTCCTTGGATCACACCTGATTACTTCCATTCTCCAGGCACAATATGACACCTATAGTTGTGTGCCTCTCCTTGAAGATAAGAATTCGTTATTTGCCTTTCCATGTACACACACTGTGAACTATATGAGACTAAGAGATCTGCACGTCATCACGCAAGATAATAATAATAATAATAATAATAATAATAATAATAGTAATAATCTTTAACTCTATAGGTACATGTACAAGGTACACAGGCCTAGCTGACACCAATGATATACTACTATATAGAAAGTCCCTTGTTATGTAGAGCATTTCCGGCAAATTAGGTCAGTTTTGTCCCAGGATGCGACTCACACCAGCCGACTAACTCCCAAGTACCTATTTTACTGCCAGGTGAACAGGGACAGCAGGTGTCTTAAGGAAACACGTCCTAATTTTTCCACTCGTACCGGGGATCGACCCCCGGGCCTCATTGTGTGAGCTGAGTGCGCTAGCAATCGAGCTACGGAATACGATGACACAAGAGTCATGATAACGACTTACAGAACAGAAACAAACTTTTAGTTTCGGACAGAGAAACACTAAAAGGCCGGAAACAGGTACCCGGGAGTATAGTTCCAAGTATAAGACACAAATAAGTCGGATGTCAGGAAATATGTTTTTTTATAGTCGGCATGATCAGAAAATGGAATGACCTGGATGAAGGCGTGTGGTGGAACAAAACCTAATGCACAGCTACAGGAATGTGTATGATGGGGCCCACAAGGCTAAGGCAGAGTGAACCCTGTAACGGACAGTTACAAGACCAGACCAGGAGCTAAAACTGGACCCTGTAACCACAAATAATGGAGCATCTCTCTCTCTCTGTCACTCTCTCTCTCTCTGTCTGTCTCTCTCTCTCTCTCTCTCTCTCTCTCTCTCTCTCTCTCTCTGTCTCTCTCTCTCTCTCTCTCTCTCTCTCTCTCTCTGTCTCTCTGTCTCTCTGTCTCTTTCTCCCTCTCTCTGTCTGTCTGTCTGTCTCTCTCTCTCTCTCTCTCTCTCTCTCTCTCTCTCTCTCTCTCTCTCTCTCTCTCTCTCTCTCTCTCATGCACTTGACCTTCAGTCAGTCACTTCCTTGCCAGTCAACTAGATCCGGTTGGCAGTGTGGTGGGCCACACCTATTTAACACACTAGTCACTCTCAGTGTTGGTGGGATCAACACTCACCAGCAACAGTCACTCTCAGTGTTGATGGAAGTAACACTCACCAGCAACAGTCACTCTCAGTGTTGATGGAAGTAACACTCACCAGCAACAGTCACTCTCAGTGTTGATGGAAGTAACACTCACCAGCAACAGCCACTTTGTGTTGATGGAAGTAACACTCACCAGCAACAGTCACTCAGTGTTGATGGAAGTAACACTTACCAGCAACAGTCACTCTCAGTGTTGATGGAAGTAACACTCACCAGCAACAGTCACTCAGTGTTGATGGAAGTAACACTCACCAGCAACAATCACTCAGTGTTGATGGAAGTAACACTCACCAGCAACAATCACTCAGTGTTGATGGAAGTAACACTCACCAGCAACAATCACTCAGTGTTGATGGAAGTAACACTCACCAGCAACAGTCACTCTGTGTTGATGGAAGTAACACTCACCAGCAACAGTCACTCTCAGTGTTGATGGAAGTAACACTCACCAGCAACAGTCACTCTCAGTGTTGATGGAAGTAACACTCACCAGCAACAGTCACTCTCAGTGTTGATGGAAGTAACACTCACCAGCAACAGTCACTCTCAGTGTTGATGGAAGTAACACTCACCAGCAACAGTCACTCAGTGTTGATGGAAGTAACACTCACCAGCAACAGTCACTCAGTGTTGATGGAAGTAACACTCACCAGCAACAGTCACTCTCAGTGTTGATGGAAGTAACACTCACCAGCAACAGTCACTCTCAGTGTTGATGGAAGTAACACTCACCAGCAACAGTCACTCTCAGTGTTGATGGAAGTAACACTCACCAGCAACAGTCACTCTCAGTGTTGATGGAAGTAACACTCACAAGCAACAGTCACTCTCAGTGTTGATGGAAGTAACACTCACCAGCAACAGTCATGGTATATGGATGCAACTAAACTCAAGTGGGAAGAAACACTAAGTATAGGACGAACGAAATGGAGAAAGTGAAGAAGCAGTTCAAGCAGATGAAGAAAGAAAAACACGAGAAGACACACAACTAGCTTTATGAAGATAAAAATAAGCGATTGTGAAAGATAAGTAGATAAAGAGAGAAATATATGAGCGAGAAGAAACAGAGCCAGATGAAAAAGCAGGTAAATAAGTGAGAAGAAATAGAATCAGATAAAGGATATAATGAATGAGAAGGAACAAACAGATGAAGAGCCAAGTAACCAAGTGAAAATGAAAAAGAAAAACATGAGAAAAGGAACGAGACTTATGTGAAGTAAACGAAGAAATAACTCAAACAGGAAAACAATAATACCAAAGACACACGAGATGGAACTACGAGAATCATGATCATATCTATTTAGACTACCTGGAGTGGATTTCGGGGTCAGTGCCCCCCCTAGCCCGGTCTCAGACCAGTCCTCAAGATGGCTGAAATGATGTGTCGGCCACACGCTGATCAGTAGCTGACTTGAGGAACCTATCAAGTTCCTTTTTAATAGCCAGGAGTGAGTTGATAATTACAGTTACGGACCAAAGGAGAGTATTGAAGAATCTTGGTTCCCTTAAACACAGTGAGTTCTCACCAGGTGTATTCGTTGTTCCACTTCTTTTCAAATGGAGTGGTTTCATTATGCAGGTTTGTACCAGTCCTTCCAGAATTTTCCAGGTGTAGATTATGGTGTATCTCGCCTTCGTTCTAAGAGATATAGGGAATTTCAGGAATTCCCAGTAGCTCACATGTTTGACCGAATTTGTACGAACAGTGAAGGTTCTTTGTACGCTTTCCAGTTCAGCAGTTTGTCATATCTTAAACGGGGCCGTTAATTTACAGGAATTTTCCAGCTTAGAGAACAAATAATACGAAAAGTGTCATCATTAGTTTGATAATAATGGTATAATTACCTACAAAATGTTAGGTAAAGCGACGCAGATACAACTAACGTGACATTTTATTGTGGCAACGTTTCGCTCTCCTGGAGAGCGCCACAATAAAAGTCACATTAATTGCAGTTGTGTTCTTTTACCTAACATCATTGATTTGGCATCTCTTCCTTTGAATGTTTTAGTTATTCAGTCTATCATTTTCCTTGCAGTTACAATAATAACATTGTTGTGATCCTTGAATGCGAGTTCCTCTTGACACTGAAGTTTCGCTTCATTGTATTATTTGAGTTTGTCTTGTACTCCATTTCGCTCTTAATTCCTCAGTTTTTTTCCATAGCGGATTAACAGAAATTTGTTCTCGTTGACCATTATATTGTAGTCAGTGGCCCACTGGAAGACTTTGTTTATATCAGTATGGAAGTTTGCTGTGTCCCCGATGGACGTCACTTATTCAAGTTCTGGTATTGGGAAAGGATGATGTCCTATGATTTATGTCCTTGTCTGTGTCAGATATAAGAATGAGAAAGAGAAGTGGTGCGAGTACTATGCTTTGGGCAACATTTTCACTGTGGCAGCCCCTTTTCCACTTTGGGTTCTGTTTGTTAGGAAGTTAAATATCCATCTTCCTACTTTTCCACTTATTAATTTTGCACGCATTTTATGCGTTATTATAACATGGTCGCAACTGTCGAAAGCATTTGCAGTCAGTGAACGCTATATCTGCACTGTGCTTGTATACAAGATTATGCCATAATTATCCAGCAATTGCGAAAGGGAGTGACACATTGTAATTCCATGCTGCCCTGGGTTGTGTAGTTGTTGTGCTTCAGTATGACTGACAATGTTGCTTCTTAAAACCCTTCCATATATTTTGATTATGTGGTGTCAGCACTATCTGCTTATAAGTTTTCTTTGTAGTTGCTTTACAGAACTGCCATTTTTGTTAAGTAGAAATATATCTTTTTTTTTTTAAGGATTGTGGGATGACCCTTGTATCCAGGCTTCTTCTCCATTGAATGTTTAAAGCACAAGATGTTGGTTTATTGCAATTCTTGGTGAATGTGGATTTCCACGAATTTGGGCCTGGGGCAGTATGCATGGACATGCTGTCAATAGCTTCTTCCAAGGCAAGTGAGCATAGGCTTACGTCGGAATTTGTAGATCTGTCAGCAGCGTTTCTAATCACTTTAAACTAATCAGTGACTCACCGAACACTGAGTCGTACTGTGACTGCAGTATTTCCCTCATTGCTTTATTGTCATTATAACTTTTAACGAATATTTCAAATGACAGTGATAGTTGTAGTGGCTGTTGTGGTGATGGTAATTAGTGGTTGTGCCGGTCTTACTAGTTGGTGGTAGTGGTTAGTTGGGATATTGGTAGTAGTAGTAGTTGGTGTTGATGGTGGTCGTGATGATGGTGGTTGTAGTGAAGGTAATAAGGGATGGTGGTTGGTGGTAATTCTAGTGGTAGTTGGGGTGGTGCTAATGATCATGATTGGGGTAGTGCTGGCTTTTGTAGGTATAATTTGCATAATCATTATAATATTCATAAGTATGATTTGCCGGATTATATACACCGAGAGACAGGTTAGTCAGTGTGTGCAAGATTACTAAAGCTGCTGATGTCAGTTATGCATGATAATCACTGAAAATACAACTAAAAGGTTGTGTTCTCCTGTGAACAAACTTCAGGTGTAGTTCCTAGGCCTTTGTGTATTACGCTACACTTCGGCGGAAAAATCTGAATCTAATCAGTGTGTATATGTTGAGAATTTAATCCCTATTTTAAGGATTCATATATTCCTGACTGGTGTTGATCATGATAGGTAACATGCAGCCTTAAAGATTGCTTTAAAAAAGCCCAGAAAAAAAATGTTTTAGCCTACACCAGCGCTGTATAGCCCTTGTGGCTTAGCGCTTCTTTTTGATTATAATAATAATTTAGCCTACACGAGGCTGCACGAAGCTATACGCAGCTACACGAAGCTATACGCGGCTACACGAGGTGCTCGAAGCCACACGAGATTACAGGGACTATAAGAGACTACACGACGCTATAAAACATCCAGTTAACTACCACCAGCCTTGAAGATTCATGTTATGGAAACACTAACCCTAATAAACTAACTGCCAGTCTTAAAATTCGTGTAGAGAGACTGACCCAAATAAATAATCCAACCAGAGATTCGCGTAGTCGAGAAACTGAACCCGATAATTAAACCCTCCCTCAACCATCAGCCTTGAAGATTCGTGTAGTCTAGACTAAACCTTTTAATTAAACCACCAAACCAACTACCAACCTTGAACATTCGTGTAGTCGATAGACTGAGCCTAATAACTCATCCATCCAATGATATTTTCTCTGGTCCGTGAAAGACGTCTCGCCTGGGACTCATTTGATCTGGTCCGAGGGCAGATTGGCTCGCCTTTCTCCCTCCCCCGAGTTTGATTTCCATTACCTCCCTTTCTTTTCCAGTTTTTGTCCCTTCATTTTCAATATATCTTTATTCCCCCCTCCCCCCCTCCCAGGATCCGCGCTCCACTCTCCCTGCTTTTTCTAGTGCGCTCTAGTTTTCATATATATTCGTAGAGTTGTTTATTTGTTCTCCCGTAGTTGTTCATTTGTTCTCCCGTAGTTGTTCATTTGTTCTCCCGTAGTTGTTCATTTTTTCTCCCGTAGTTGTTCATTTGTTCTCCCGTAGTTGTTCATTTGTTCTCCCGTAGTTGTTCATTTGTTCTTATATTTGCTCATTTGGTGTTCTCTCTAATTATTATAGTAAAAAGAAGCTCTAAACCCTTTAGGGCCATACAACGCTGTGCGTGCTCTCATAGCTGTTGATGTGGAGTTATTTCATAGCTGTTCATGTAGTGTTCTTTCATAGCTGTTCATGTAGTGTTCTTTCATAGCTGTTCATGTGGCGTTCTTTCATAGCTGTTCATGTAGTGTTCTTTCATAGCTGTTCATGTGGCGTTCTTTCATAGCTGTTCATGTGGCGTTCTTTCATAGCTGTTCATGTAGTGTTCTTTCATAGCTGTTCATGTGGTGTTCTTTCATAGCTGTTCATGTGGCGTTCTTTCATAGCTGTTCATGTGGTGTTCTTTCATAGCTGTTCATGTGGTGTTCTTTCATAGCTGTTCATGTGGTGTTCTTTCATAGCTGTTCATGTGGCGTTCTTTCATAGCTGTTCATGTGGTGTTCTTTCATAGCTGTTCATGTGGTGTTCTTTCATAGCTGTTCATGTGGTGTTCTTTCATAGCTGTTCATGTGGCGTTCTTTCATAGCTGTTCATGTGGTGTTCTTGCATAGCTGTTCATGTGGCGTTCTTTCATAGCTGTTCATGTGGTGTTCTTTCATAGCTGTTCATGTGGCGTTCTTTCATAGCTGTTCATGTGGCGTTCTTTCATAGCTGTTCATGTGGCGTTCTTTCATAGATGTTCATGTGGTGTTCTTTCATAGCTGTTCATGTGGTGTTCTTTCATAGCTGTTCATGTGGTGTTCTTTCATAGCTGTTCATGTGGTGTTCTTTCATAGCTGTTCATGTGTTCTTTCATAGCTGTTCATGTGGTGTTCTTTCATAGCTGTTCATGTGGTGTTCTTTCATAGCTGTTCATGTGGTGTTCTTTCATAGCTGTTCATGTGGTGTTCTTTCATAGCAGTCATGTAGTGTTCTTTCATAGCTGTTCATGTGGTGTTCTTTCATAGCTGTTCATGTGGTGTTCTTTCATAGCTGTTCATGTGGTGTTCTTTCATAGCTGTTCATGTGGTGTTCTTTCATAGCTGTTCATGTAGTGTTCTTTCATAGCTGTTCATGTGGTGTTCTTTCATAGCTGTTCATGTGGTGTTCTTTCATAGCTGTTCATGTGGTGTTCTTTCATAGCTGTTCATGTGGTGTTCTTTCATAGCTGCTCATGTGGTGTTCTTTCATAGCTGCTCATGTGGTGTTCTTTCATAGCTGTTCATGTGGTGTTCTTTCATAGCTGTTCATGTGGTGTTCTTTCATAGCTGTTCATGTGGTGTTCTTTCATAGCTGCTCATGTGGTGTTCTTTCATAGCTGCTCATGTGGTGTTCTTTCATAGCTGTTCATGTAGTGTTCTTTCATAGCTGTTCATGTGGTGTTCTTTCATAGCTGTTCATGTGGTGTTCTTTCATAGCTGTTCATGTGGTGTTCTTTCATAGCTGTTCATGTGGCGTTCTTTCATAGCTGCTCATGTGGTGTTCTTTCATAGCTGTTCATGTGGTGTTCTTTCATAGCTGTTCATGTGGTGTTCTTTCATAGCTGTTCATGTGGTGTTCTTTCATAGCTGTTCATGTGGTGTTCTTTCATAGCTGTTCATGTGGTGTTCTTTCATAGCTGTTCATGTGGTGTTCTTTCATAGCTGTTCATGTGGTGTTCTTTCATAGCTGCTCATGTGGTGTTCTTTCATAGCTGTTCATGTAGTGTTCTTTCATAGCTGTTCATGTGGTGTTCTTTCATAGCTGTTCATGTGGCGTTCTTTCATAGCTGTTCATGTAGTGTTCTTTCATAGCTGTTCATGTGGTGTTCTTTCATAGCTGTTCATGTGGTGTTCTTTCATAGCTGTTCATGTAGTGTTCTTTCATAGCTGTTCATGTGGTGTTCTTTCATAGCTGTTCATGTGGCGTTGTTTCATAGCTGTTCATGTAGTGTTCTTTCATAGCTGTTCATGTGGTGTTCTTTCATAGCTGTTCATGTGGTGTTCTTTCATAGCTGTTCATGTAGTGTTCTTTCATAGCTGTTCATGTAGTGTTCTTTCATAGCTGTTCATGTAGTGTTCTTTCATAGCTGTTCATGTGGTGTTCTTTCATAGCTGTTCATGTGGTGTTCTTTCATAGCTGTTCATGTAGTGTTCTTTCATAGCTGTTCATGTGGTGTTCTTTCATAGCTGTTCATGTGGCGTTCTTTCATAGCTGTTCGTGTAGTGTTCTTTCATAGCTGTTCATGTGGTGTTCTTTCATAGCTGTTCATGTGGTGTTCTTTCATAGCTGTTCATGTAGTGTTCTTTCATAGCTGTTCATGTAGTGTTCTTTCATAGCTGTTCATGTGATGTTCTTTCATAGCTGTTCATGTGGTGTTCTTTCATAGCTGTTCATGTAGTGTTCTTTCATAGCTGTTCATGTGGTGTTCTTTCATAGCTGTTCATGTGGCGTTCTTTCATAGCTGTTCATGTAGTGTTCTTTCATAGCTGTTCATGTGGTGTTCTTTCATAGCTGTTCATGTGGTGTTCTTTCATAGCTGTTCATGTAGTGTTCTTTCATAGCTGTTCATGTGGTGTTCTTTCATAGCTGTTCATGTGGTGTTCTTTCATAGCTGTTCATGTGGTGTTCTTTCATAGCTGTTCATGTGGTGTTCTTTCATAGCTGTTCATGTGGTGTTCTTTCATAGCTGTTCATGTAGTGTTCTTTCATAGCTGTTCATGTGGCGTTCTTTCATAGCTGTTCATGTGGCGTTCTTTCATAGCTGTTCATGTGGTGTTCTTTCATAGCTGTTCATGTAGTGTTCTTTCATAGCTGTTCATGTGGCGTTCTTTCATAGCTGTTCATGTGGTGTTCTTTCATAGCTGTTCATGTGGCGTTCTTTCATAGCTGTTCATGTAGTGTTCTTTCATAGCTGTTCATGTGGTGTTCTTTCATAGCTGTTCATGTGGTGTTCTTTCATAGCTGTTCATGTAGTGTTCTTTCATAGCTGTTCATGTGGTGTTCTTTCATAGCTGTTCATGTGGTGTTCTTTCATAGCTGTTCATGTGTTCTTTCATAGCTGTTCATGTGGTGTTCTTTCATAGCTGTTCATGTGGTGTTCTTTCATAGCTGTTCATGTAGTGTTCTTTCATAGCTGTTCATGTGGTGTTCTTTCATAGCTGTTCATGTGGTGTTCTTTCATAGCTGTTCATGTGGTGTTCTTTCATAGCTGTTCATGTGGTGTTCTTTCATAGCTGTTCATGTGGTGTTCTTTCATAGCTGTTCATGTGGTGTTCTTTCATAGCTGTTCATGTGGTGTTCTTTCATAGCTGTTCATGTGGTGTTCTTTCATAGCTGTTCATGTGGTGTTCTTTCATAGCTGTTCATGTGGTGTTCTTTCATAGCTGTTTATGTGGTGTTCTTTCATAGCTGTTCATGTGGTGTTCTTTCATAGCTGTTCATGTGTCGTATATATTCTTTCCCATTATACTTTTTTCTCAAACGTAATAAATGAAACGTGTGAGACCAGGTGGGCGTTGTGTTGGGTAATGTTAACTTAGGTGTGAGACCAGGTGGGCGTTGTGTTGGGTAATGTTAACTTAGGTGTGAGGCCAGGTGGGCGTTGTGTTGGGTAATGTTAACTTAGGTGTGAGGCCAGGTGGGCGTTGTGTTGGGTAATGTTAACTTAGGTGTGAGACCAGGTGGGCGTTGTGTTGGGTAATGTTAACTTAGGTGTGAGGCCAGGTGGGCGTTGTGTTGGGTAATGTTAACTTAGGTGTGAGACCAGGTGGGCGTTGTGTTGGGTAATGTTAACTTAGGTGTGAGGCCAGGTGGGCGTTGTGTTGGGTAATGTTAACTTAGGTGTGAGACCAGGTGGGCGTTGTGTTGGGTAATGTTAACTTAGGTGTGAGACCAGGTGGGCGTTGTGTTGGGTAATGTTAACTTAGGTGTGAGGCAAGGTGGGCGTTGTGTTGGGTAATGTTAACTTAGGTGTGAGACCAGGTGGGCGTTGTGTTGGGTAATGTTAACTTAGGTGTGAGGCAAGGTGGGCGTTGTGCTGGGTAATGTTAACTTAGGTGTGAGACCAGGTGGGCGTTGTGTTGGGTAATGTTAACTTAGGTGTGAGACCAGGTGGGCGTTGTGTTGGGTAATGTTAACTTAGGTGTGAGACCAGGTGGGCGTTGTGTTGGGTAATGTTAACTTAGGTGTGAGACCAGGTGGGCGTTGTGTTGGGTAATGTTAACTTAGGTGTGAGACCAGGTGGGCGTTGTGTTGGGTAATGTTAACTTAGGTGTGAGACCAGGTGGGCGTTGTGTTGGGTAATGTTAACTTAGGTGTGAGACCAGGTGGGCGTTGTGTTGGGTAATGTTAACTTAGGTGTGAGACCAGGTGGGCGTTGTGTTGGGTAATGTTAACTTAGGTGTGAGGCAAGGTGGGCGTTGTGTTGGGTAATGTTAACTTAGGTGTGAGACCAGGTGGGCGTTGTGTTGGGTAATGTTAACTTAGGTGTGAGACCAGGTGGGCGTTGTGTTGGGTAATGTTAACTTAGGTGTGAGACCAGGTGGGCGTTGTGTTGGGTAATGTTAACTTAGGTGTGAGGCAAGGTGGGCGTTGTGGTGGGTAATGTTAACTTAGGTGTGAGACCAGGTGGGCGTTGTGTTGGGTAATGTTAACTTAGGTGTGAGACCAGGTGGGCGTTGTGTTGGGTAATGTTAACTTAGGTGTGAGACCAGGTGGGCGTTGTGTTGGGTAATGTTAACTTAGGTGTGAGACCAGGTGGGCGTTGTGTTGGGTAATGTTAACTTAGGTGTGAGACCAGGTGGGCGTTGTGTTGGGTAATGTTAACTTAGGTGTGAGACCAGGTGGGCGTTGTGTTGGGTAATGTTAACTTAGGTGTGAGACCAGGTGGGCGTTGTGTTGGGTAATGTTAACTTAGGTGTGAGGCAAGGTGGGCGTTGTGTTGGGTAATGTTAACTTAGGTGTGAGACCAGGTGGGCGTTGTGTTGGGTAATGTTAACTTAGGTGTGAGACCAGGTGGGCGTTGTGTTGGGTAATGTTAACTTAGGTGTGAGACCAGGTGGGCGTTGTGTTGGGTAATGTTAACTTAGGTGTGAGGCAAGGTGGGCGTTGTGCTGGCTAATGTTAACTTAGGTGTGAGACCAGGTGGGCGTTGTGTTGGGTAATGTTAACTTAGGTGTGAGACCAGGTGGGCGTTGTGTTGGGTAATGTTAACTTAGGTGTGAGACCAGGTGGGCGTTGTGTTGGGTAATGTTAACTTAGGTGTGAGACCAGGTGGGCGTTGTGTTGGGTAATGTTAACTTAGGTGTGAGACCAGGTGGGCGTTGTGTTGGGTAATGTTAACTTAGGTGTGAGGCAAGGTGGGCGTTGTGTTGGGTAATGTTAACTTAGGTGTGAGACCAGGTGGGCGTTGTGTTGGGTAATGTTAACTTAGGTGTGAGACCAGGTGGGCGTTGTGTTGGGTAATGTTAACTTAGGTGTGAGACCAGGTGGGCGTTGTGTTGGGTAATGTTAACTTAGGTGTGAGACCAGGTGGGCGTTGTGTTGGGTAATGTTAACTTAGGTGTGAGACCAGGTGGGCGTTGTGTTGGGTAATGTTAACTTAGGTGTGAGGCAAGGTGGGCGTTGTGTTGGGTAATGTTAACTTAGGTGTGAGACCAGGTGGGCGTTGTGTTGGGTAATGTTAACTTAGGTGTGAGACCAGGTGGGCGTTGTGTTGGGTAATGTTAACTTAGGTGTGAGACCAGGTGGGCGTTGTGTTGGGTAATGTTAACTTAGGTGTGAGACCAGGTGGGCGTTGTGTTGGGTAATGTTAACTTAGGTGTGAGACCAGGTGGGCGTTGTGTTGGGTAATGTTAACTTAGGTGTGAGGCAAGGTGGGTGTTGTGCTGGGTAATGTTAACTTAGGTGTGAGGCAAGGTGGGCGTTGTGTTGGGTAATGTTAACTTAGGTGTGAGACCAGGTGGGCGTTGTGCTGGGTAATGTTAACTTAGGTGTGAGACCAGGTGGGCGTTGTGTTGGGTAATGTTAACTTAGGTGTGAGACCAGGTGGGCGTTGTGTTGGGTAATGTTAACTTAGGTGTGAGACCAGGTGGGCGTTGTGTTGGGTAATGTTAACTTATGTGTGAGACCAGGTGGGCGTTGTGTTGGGTAATGTTAACTTAGGTGTGAGACCAGGTGGGCGTTGTGTTGGGTAATGTTAACTTAGGTGTGAGGCCAGGTGGGCGTTGTGCTGGGTAATGTTAACTTAGGTGTGAGGCAAGGTGGGCGTTGTGTTGGGTAATGTTAACTTAGGTGTGAGACCAGGTGGGCGTTGTGTTGGGTAATGTTAACTTAGGTGTGAGACCAGGTGGGCGTTGTGTTGGGTAATGTTAACTTAGGTGTGAGACCAGGTGGGCGTTGTGTTGGGTAATGTTAACTTAGGTGTGAGGCAAGGTGGGCGTTGTGCTGGGTAATGTTAACTTAGGTGTGAGGCAAGGTGGGCGTTGTGTTGGGTAATGTTAACTTAGGTGTGAGACCAGGTGGGCGTTGTGCTGGGTAATGTTAACTTAGGTGTGAGACCAGGTGGGCGTTGTGTTGGGTAATGTTAACTTAGGTGTGAGACCAGGTGGGCGTTGTGTTGGGTAATGTTAACTTAGGTGTGAGACCAGGTGGGCGTTGTGTTGGGTAATGTTAACTTAGGTGTGAGACCAGGTGGGCGTTGTGTTGGGTAATGTTAACTTAGGTGTGAGACCAGGTGGGCGTTGTGTTGGGTAATGTTAACTTAGGTGTGAGGCCAGGTGGGCGTTGTGCTGGGTAATGTTAACTTAGGTGTGAGGCAAGGTGGGCGTTGTGTTGGGTAATGTTAACTTAGGTGTGAGACCAGGTGGGCGTTGTGTTGGGTAATGTTAACTTAGGTGTGAGACCAGGTGGGCGTTGTGTTGGGTAATGTTAACTTAGGTGTGAGACCAGGTGGGCGTTGTGTTGGGTAATGTTAACTTAGGTGTGAGGCAAGGTGGGCGTTGTGCTGGGTAATGTTAACTTAGGTGTGAGGCAAGGTGGGCGTTGTGTTGGGTAATGTTAACTTAGGTGTGAGACCAGGTGGGCGTTGTGCTGGGTAATGTTAACTTAGGTGTGAGACCAGGTGGGCGTTGTGTTGGGTAATGTTAACTTAGGTGTGAGACCAGGTGGGCGTTGTGTTGGGTAATGTTAACTTAGGTGTGAGACCAGGTGGGCGTTGTGTTGGGTAATGTTAACTTAGGTGTGAGACCAGGTGGGCGTTGTGTTGGGTAATGTTAACTTAGGTGTGAGACCAGGTGGGCGTTGTGCTGGGTAATGTTAACTTAGGTGTGAGGCAAGGTGGGCGTTGTGTTGGGTAATGTTAACTTAGGTGTGAGGCCAGGTGGGCGTTGTGTTGGGTAATGTTAACTTAGGTGTGAGACCAGGTGGGCGTTGTGTTGGGTAATGTTAACTTAGGTGTGAGACCAGGTGGGCGTTGTGTTGGGTAATGTTAACTTAGGTGTGAGACCAGGTGGGCGTTGTGTTGGGTAATGTTAACTTAGGTGTGAGACCAGGTGGGCGTTGTGTTGGGTAATGTTAACTTATGTGTGAGACCAGGTGGGCGTTGTGTTGGGTAATGTTAACTTATGTGTGAGACCAGGTGGGCGTTGTGTTGGGTAATGTTAACTTAGGTGTGAGACCAGGTGGGCGTTGTGTTGGGTAATGTTAACTTAGGTGTGAGACCAGGTGGGCGTTGTGTTGGGTAATGTTAACTTAGGTGTGAGACCAGGTGGGCGTTGTGTTGGGTAATGTTAACTTAGGTGTGAGACCAGGTGGGCGTTGTGTTGGGTAATGTTAACTTAGGTGTGAGACCAGGTGGGCGTTGTGTTGGGTAATGTTAACTTAGGTGTGAGACCAGGTGGGCGTTGTGTTGGGTAATGTTAACTTAGGTGTGAGACCAGGTGGGCGTTGTGTTGGGTAATGTTAACTTAGGTGTGAGACCAGGTGGGCGTTGTGTTGGGTAATGTTAACTTAGGTGTGAGACCAGGTGGGCGTTGTGTTGGGTAATGTTAACTTAGGTGTGAGACCAGGTGGGCGTTGTGTTGGGTAATGTTAACTTAGGTGTGAGACCAGGTGGGCGTTGTGTTGGGTAATGTTAACTTAGGTGTGAGACCAGGTGGGCGTTGTGTTGGGTAATGTTAACTTAGGTGTGAGACCAGGTGGGCGTTGTGTTGGGTAATGTTAACTTAGGTGTGAGACCAGGTGGGCGTTGTGTTGGGTAATGTTAACTTAGGTGTGAGACCAGGTGGGCGTTGTGTTGGGTAATGTTAACTTAGGTGTGAGACCAGGTGGGCGTTGTGTTGGGTAATGTTAACTTAGGTGTGAGACCAGGTGGGCGTTGTGTTGGGTAATGTTAACTTAGGTGTGAGACCAGGTGGGCGTTGTGTTGGGTAATGTTAACTTAGGTGTGAGACCAGGTGGGCGTTGTGTTGGGTAATGTTAACTTAGGTGTGAGACCAGGTGGGCGTTGTGTTGGGTAATGTTAACTTAGGTGTGAGACAAGGTGGGCGTTGTGTTGGGTAATGTTAACTTAGGTGTGAGACCAGGTGGGCGTTGTGTTGGGTAATGTTAACTTAGGTGTGAGACCAGGTGGGCGTTGTGTTGGGTAATGTTAACTTAGGTGTGAGACCAGGTGGGCGTTGTGTTGGGTAATGTTAACTTAGGTGTGAGACCAGGTGGGCGTTGTGTTGGGTAATGTTAACTTAGGTGTGAGACCAGGTGGGCGTTGTGTTGGGTAATGTTAACTTAGGTGTGAGACCAGGTGGGCGTTGTGTTGGGTAATGTTAACTTAGGTGTGAGACCAAGGTGGGCGTTGTGTTGGGTAATGTTAACTTAGGTGTGAGACCAGGTGGGCGTTGTGTTGGGTAATGTTAACTTAGGTGTGAGACCAGGTGGGCGTTGTGTTGGGTAATGTTAACTTAGGTGTGAGACCAGGTGGGCGTTGTGTTGGGTAATGTTAACTTAGGTGTGAGACCAGGTGGGCGTTGTGTTGGGTAATGTTAACTTAGGTGTGAGACCAGGTGGGCGTTGTGTTGGGTAATGTTAACTTAGGTGTTGTGTGTTGGGTAATGTTAACTTAGGTGTGAGACCAGGTGGGCGTTGTGTTGGGTAATGTTAACTTAGGTGTGAGACCAGGTGGGCGTTGTGTTGGGTAATGTTAACTTAGGTGTGAGACCAGGTGGGCGTTGTGTTGGGTAATGTTAACTTAGGTGTGAGACCAGGTGGGCGTTGTGTTGGGTAATGTTAACTTAGGTGTGAGACCAGGTGGGCGTTGTGTTGGGTAATGTTAACTTAGGTGTGAGGTGGGCGTTGTGTTGGGTAATGTTAACTTAGGTGTGAGACCAGGTGGGCGTTGTGTTGGGTAATGTTAACTTAGGTGTGAGACCAGGTGGGCGTTGTGTTGGGTAATGTTAACTTAGGTGTGAGACCAGGTGGGCGTTGTGTTGGGTAATGTTAACTTAGGTGTGAGACCAGGTGGGCGTTGTGTTGGGTAATGTTAACTTAGGTGTGAGACCAGGTGGGCGTTGTGTTGGGTAATGTTAACTTAGGTGTGAGGTGGGCGTTGTGTTGGGTAATGTTAACTTAGGTGTGAGACCAGGTGGGCGTTGTGTTGGGTAATGTTAACTTAGGTGTGAGACCAGGTGGGTTAACTTAGGTGTTGTTGTTGGGTAATGTTAACTTAGGTGTGAGACCAGGTGGGCGTTGTGTTGGGTAATGTTAACTTAGGTGTGAGACCAGGTGGGCGTTGTGTTGGGTAATGTTAACTTAGGTGTGAGTTAACTTAGGTGTGAGACCAGGTGGGCGTTGTGTTGGGTAATGTTAACTTAGGTGTGAGACCAGGTGGGCGTTGTGTTGGGTAATGTTAACTTAGGTGTGAGACCAGGTGGGCGTTGTGTTGGGTAATGTTAACTTAGGTGTGAGACCAGGTGGGCGTTGTGTTGGGTAATGTTAACTTAGGTGTGAGACCAGGTGGGCGTTGTGTTGGGTAATGTTAACTTAGGTGTGAGACCAGGTGGGCGTTGTGTTGGGTAATGTTAACTTAGGTGTGAGACCAGGTGGGCGTTGTGTTGGGTAATGTTAACTTAGGTGTGAGACCAGGTGGGCGTTGTGTTGGGTAATGTTAACTTAGGTGTGAGACCAGGTGGGCGTTGTGTTGGGTAATGTTAACTTAGGTGTGAGACCAGGTGGGCGTTGTGTTGGGTAATGTTAACTTAGGTGTGAGACCAGGTGGGCTTTGTTGTGGGTAATGTTAACTTAGGTGTGAGACCAGGTGGGCGTTGTGTTGGGTAATGTTAACTTAGGTGTGAGACCAGGTGGGCGTTGTGTTGGGTAATGTTAACTTAGGTGTGAGACCAGGTGGGCGTTGTGTTGGGTAATGTTAACTTAGGTGTGAGACCAGGTGGGCGTTGTGTTGGGTAATGTTAACTTAGGTGTGAGACCAGGTGGGCGTTGTGTTGGGTAATGTTAACTTAGGTGTGAGACCAGGTGGGCGTTGTGTTGGGTAATGTTAACTTAGGTGTGAGACCAGGTGGGCGTTGTGTTGGGTAATGTTAACTTAGGTGTAGGTGGGCGTTGTGTTGGGTAATGAGGTGGGCGTTGTGTTGGGTAATGTTAACTTAGGTGTGAGACCAGGTGGGCGTTGTGTTGGGTAATGTTAACTTAGGTGTGAGACCAGGTGGGCGTTGTGTTGGGTAATGTTAACTTAGGTGTGAGACCAGGTGGGCGTTGTGTTGGGTAATGTTAACTTAGGTGTGAGACCAGGTGGGCGTTGTGTTGGGTAATGTTAACTTAGGTGTGAGACCAGGTGGGCGTTGTGTTGGGTAATGTTAACTTAGGTGTGAGACCAGGTGGGCGTTGTGTTGGGTAATGTTAACTTAGGTGTGAGACCAGGTGGGCGTTGTGTTGGGTAATGTTAACTTAGGTGTGAGACCAGGTGGGCGTTGTGTTGGGTAATGTTAACTTAGGTGTGAGACCAGGTGGGCGTTGTGTTGGGTAATGTTAACTTAGGTGTGAGACCAGGTGGGCGTTGTGTTGGGTAATGTTAACTTAGGTGTGAGACCAGGTGGGCGTTGTGTTGGGTAATGTTAACTTAGGTGTGAGACCAGGTGGGCGTTGTGTTGGGTAATGTTAACTTAGGTGTGAGACCAGGTGGGCGTTGTGTTGGGTAATGTTAACTTAGGTGTGAGACCAGGTGGGCGTTGTGTTGGGTAATGTTAACTTAGGTGTGAGACCAGGTGGGCGTTGTGTTGGGTAATGTTAACTTAGGTGTGAGACCAGGTGGGCGTTGTGTTGGGTAATGTTAACTTAGGTGTGAGACCAGGTGGGCGTTGTGTTGGGTAATGTTAACTTAGGTGTGAGACCAGGTGGGCGTTGTGTTGGGTAATGTTAACTTAGGTGTGAGACCAGGTGGGCGTTGTGTTGGGTAATGTTAACTTAGGTGTGAGACCAGGTGGGCGTTGTGTTGGGTAATGTTAACTTAGGTGTGAGACCAGGTGGGCGTTGTGTTGGGTAATGTTAACTTAGGTGTGAGACCAGGTGGGCGTTGTGTTGGGTAATGTTAACTTAGGTGTGAGACCAGGTGGGCGTTGTGTTGGGTAATGTTAACTTAGGTGTGAGACCAGGTGGGCGTTGTGTTGGGTAATGTTAACTTAGGTGTGAGACCAGGTGGGCGTTGTGTTGGGTAATGTTAACTTAGGTGTGAGACCAGGTGGGCGTTGTGTTGGGTAATGTTAACTTAGGTGTGAGACCAGGTGGGCGTTGTGTTGGGTAATGTTAACTTAGGTGTGAGACCAGGTGGGCGTTGTGTTGGGTAATGTTAACTTAGGTGTGAGACCAGGTGGGCGTTGTGTTGGGTAATGTTAACTTAGTGTGTGAGGTGTGAGACCAGGTGGGCGTTGTGTTGGGTAATGTTAACTTAGGTGTGAGACCACGTTGTGTTGGGTAATGTTAACTTAGGTGTGAGACCAGGTGGGCGTTGTGTTGGGTAATGTTAACTTAGGTGTGAGACCAGGTGGGCGTTGTGTTGGGTAATGTTAACTTAGGTGTGAGACCAGGTGGGCGTTGTGTTGGGTAATGTTAACTTAGGTGTGAGACCAGGTGGGCGTTGTGTTGGGTAATGTTAACTTAGGTGTGAGACCAGGTGGGCGTTGTGTTGGGTAATGTTAACTTAGGTGTGAGACCAGGTGGGCGTTGTGTTGGGTAATGTTAACTTAGGTGTGAGACCAGGTGGGCGTTGTGTTGGGTAATGTTAACTTAGGTGTGAGACCAGGTGGGCGTTGTGTTGGGTAATGTTAACTTAGGTGTGAGACCAGGTGGGCGTTGTGTTGGGTAATGTTAACTTAGGTGTGAGACCAGGTGGGCGTTGTGTTGGGTAATGTTAACTTAGGTGTGAGACCAGGTGGGCGTTGTGTTGGGTAATGTTAACTTAGGTGTGAGACCAGGTGGGCGTTGTGTTGGGTAATGTTAACTTAGGTGTGAGACCAGGTGGGCGTTGTGTTGGGTAATGTTAACTTAGGTGTGAGACCAGGTGGGCGTTGTGTTGGGTAATGTTAACTTAGGTGTGAGACCAGGTGGGCGTTGTGTTGGGTAATGTTAACTTAGGTGTGAGACCAGGTGGGCGTTGTGTTGGGTAATGTTAACTTAGGTGTGAGACCAGGTGGGCGTTGTGTTGGGTAATGTTAACTTAGGTGTGAGACCAGGTGGGCGTTGTGTTGGGTAATGTTAACTTAGGTGTGAGACCAGGTGGGCGTTGTGTTGGGTAATGTTAACTTAGGTGTGAGACCAGTGTGTAATGTTAACTTAGGTGTGACCAGGTGGGCGTTGTGTTGGGTAATGTTAACTTAGGTGTGAGACCAGGTGGGCGTTGTGTTGGGTAATGTTAACTTAGGTGTGAGACCAGGTGGGCGTTGTGTTGGGTAATGTTAACTTAGGTGTGAGACCAGGTGGGCGTTGTGTTGGGTAATGTTAACTTAGGTGTGAGACCAGGTGGGCGTTGTGTTGGGTAATGTTAACTTAGGTGTGAGGACCAGGTGGGCGTTGTGTTGGGTAATGTTAACTTAGGTGTGAGACCAGGTGGGCGTTGTGTTGGGTAATGTTAACTTAGGTGTGAGACCAGGTGGGCGTTGTGTTGGGTAATGTTAACTTAGGTGTGAGACCAGGTGGGCGTTGTGTTGGGTAATGTTAACTTAGGTGTGAGAGACCAGGTGGGCGTTGTGTTGGGTAATGTTAACTTAGGTGTGAGACCAGGTGGGCGTTGTGTTGGGTAATGTTAACTTAGGTGTGAGACCAGGTGGGCGTTGTGTTGGGTAATGTTAACTTAGGTGTGAGACCAGGTGGGCGTTGTGTTGGGTAATGTTAACTTAGGTGTGAGGCCAGGTGGGCGTTGTGTTGGGTAATGTTAACTTAGGTGTGAGACCAGGTGGGCGTTGTGTTGGGTAATGTTAACTTAGGTGTGAGACCAGGTGGGCGTTGTGTTGGGTAATGTTAACTTAGGTGTGAGACCAGGTGGGCGTTGTGTTGGGTAATGTTAACTTAGGTGTGAGACCAGGTGGGCGTTGTGTTGGGTAATGTTAACTTAGGTGTGAGACCAGGTGGGCGTTGTGTTGGGTAATGTTAACTTAGGTGTGAGACCAGGTGGGCGTTGTGTTGGGTAATGTTAACTTAGGTGTGAGACCAGGTGGGCGTTGTGTTGGGTAATGTTAACTTAGGTGTGAGACCAGGTGGGCGTTGTGTTATGTAATGTTAACTTAGGTGTAGGTGGGCGTTGTGTGGGTAATGTTAACTTAGGTGTGACCAGGTGGGCGTTGTGTTGGGTAATGTTAACTTAGGTGTGAGACCAGGTGGGCGTTGTGTTGGGTAATGTTAACTTAGGTGTGAGACCAGGTGGGCGTTGTGTTGGGTAATGTTAACTTAGGTGTGAGACCAGGTGGGCGTTGTGTTGGGTAATGTTAACTTAGGTGTGAGGCCAGGTGGGCGTTGTGCTGGGTAATGTTAACTTAGGTGTGAGGCAAGGTGGGCGTTGTGTTGGGTAATGTTAACTTAGGTGTGAGACCAGGTGGGCGTTGTGTTGGGTAATGTTAACTTAGGTGTGAGACCAGGTGGGCGTTGTGTTGGGTAATGTTAACTTAGGTGTGAGACCAGGTGGGCGTTGTGTTGGGTAATGTTAACTTAGGTGTGAGACCAGGTGGGCGTTGTGTTGGGTAATGTTAACTTAGGTGTGAGACCAGGTGGGCGTTGTGTTGGGTAATGTTAACTTAGGTGTGAGACCAGGTGGGCGTTGTGCTGGGTAATGTTAACTTAGGTGTGAGGCCAGGTGGGCGTTGTGTTGGGTAATGTTAACTTAGGTGTGAGACCAGGTGGGCGTTGTGTTGGGTAATGTTAACTTAGGTGTGAGACCAGGTGGGCGTTGTGTTGGGTAATGTTAACTTAGGTGTGAGACCAGGTGGGCGTTGTGTTGGGTAATGTTAACTTAGGTGTGAGACCAGGTGGGCGTTGTGTTGGGTAATGTTAACTTAGGTGTGAGACCAGGTGGGCGTTGTGTTGGGTAATGTTAACTTAGGTGTGAGACCAGGTGGGCGTTGTGTTGGGTAATGTTAACTTATGTGTGAGACCAGGTGGGCGTTGTGTTGGGTAATGTTAACTTATGTGTGAGACCAGGTGGGCGTTGTGTTGGGTAATGTTAACTTAGGTGTGAGACCAGGTGGGCGTTGTGTTGGGTAATGTTAACTTAGGTGTGAGACCAGGTGGGCGTTGTGTTGGGTAATGTTAACTTATGTGTGAGACCAGGTGGGCGTTGTGTTGGGTAATGTTAACTTAGGTGTGAGACCAGGTGGGCGTTGTGTTGGGTAATGTTAACTTAGGTGTGAGACCAGGTGGGCGTTGTGTTGGGTAATGTTAACTTAGGTGTGAGGCCAGGTGGGCGTTGTGTTGGGTAATGTTAACTTAGGTGTGAGACCAGGTGGGCGTTGTGTTGGGTAATGTTAACTTAGGTGTGAGACCAGGTGGGCGTTGTGTTGGGTAATGTTAACTTAGGTGTGAGACCAGGTGGGCGTTGTGTTGGGTAATGTTAACTTAGGTGTGAGACCAGGTGGGCGTTGTGTTGGGTAATGTTAACTTAGGTGTGAGACCAGGTGGGCGTTGTGTTGGGTAATGTTAACTTAGGTGTGAGACCAGGTGGGCGTTGTGTTGGGTAATGTTAACTTAGGTGTGAGGCCAGGTGGGCGTTGTGTTGGGTAATGTTAACTTAGGTGTGAGACCAGGTGGGCGTTGTGTTGGGTAATGTTAACTTAGGTGTGAGACCAGGTGGGCGTTGTGTTGGGTAATGTTAACTTAGGTGTGAGACCAGGTGGGCGTTGTGTTGGGTAATGTTAACTTAGGTGTGAGACCAGGTGGGCGTTGTGTTGGGTAATGTTAACTTATGTGTGAGGCCAGGTGGGCGTTGTGTTGGGTAATGTTAACTTAGGTGTGAGACCAGGTGGGCGTTGTGTTGGGTAATGTTAACTTAGGTGTGAGACCAGGTGGGCGTTGTGTTGGGTAATGTTAACTTAGGTGTGAGACCAGGTGGGCGTTGTGTTGGGTAATGTTAACTTAGGTGTGAGACCAGGTGGGCGTTGTGTTGGGTAATGTTAACTTAGGTGTGAGGCAAGGTGGGCGTTGTGTTGGGTAATGTTAACTTAGGTGTGAGGCCAGGTGGGCGTTGTGTTGGGTAATGTTAACTTAGGTGTGAGACCAGGTGGGCGTTGTGTTGGGTAATGTTAACTTAGGTGTGAGACCAGGTGGGCGTTGTGTTGGGTAATGTTAACTTAGGTGTGAGACCAGGTGGGCGTTGTGCTGGGTAATGTTAACTTAGGTGTGAGGCAAGGTGGGCGTTGTGTTGGGTAATGTTAACTTAGGTGTGAGGCCAGGTGGGCGTTGTGTTGGGTAATGTTAACTTAGGTGTGAGACCAGGTGGGCGTTGTGTTGGGTAATGTTAACTTAGGTGTGAGACCAGGTGGGCGTTGTGTTGGGTAATGTTAACTTAGGTGTGAGACCAGGTGGGCGTTGTGTTGGGTAATGTTAACTTAGGTGTGAGACCAGGTGGGCGTTGTGTTGGGTAATGTTAACTTAGGTGTGAGACCAGGTGGGCGTTGTGTTGCGTAATGTTAACTTAGGTGTGAGACCAGGTGGGCGTTGTGTTGGGTAATATTAACTTTGGTGTGAGGCCAGGTGGGCGTTGTGTTGGGTAATGTTAACTTAGGTGTGAGACCAGGTGGGCGTTGTGTTGGGTAATGTTAACTTAGGTGTGAGACCAGGTGGGCGTTGTGTTGGGTAATGTTAACTTAGGTGTGAGACCAGGTGGGCGTTGTGTTGGGTAATGTTAACTTAGGTGTGAGACCAGGTGGGCGTTGTGTTGGGTAATGTTAACTTAGGTGTGAGGCCAGGTGGGCGTTGTGTCGGGTAATGTTAACTTGGATGTGAGACCAGGTGCGCGTTGTGTTGGGTAATGTTAACTTAGGTGTGAGGCCGGGTGGGCGTTGTGTTGGGTAATGTTAACTTAGGTGTGAGACCAGGTGGGCGTTGTGTTGGGTAATGTTAACCTAGGTGTGAGACCAGGTGGGCGTTGTGTTGGGTAATGTTAACTTACGTGTGAGGCCAGGTGGGCGTTGTGTTATGTAATGTTAACTTAGATGTGAGACCAGGTGGGCGTTGTGTTGGGTAATGTTAACTTAGGTGTGAGACCAGGTGGGCGTTGTGTTGGGTAATGTTAACTTAGGTGTGAGGCCAGGTGGGCGTTGTGTTGGGTAATGTTAACTTAGGTGTGAGACCAGGTGCGCGTTGTGTTGGGTAATGTTAACTTAGGTGTGAGACCAGGTGCGCGTTGTGTTGAGTAATGTTAACTTAGGTGTGAGAGTAGGTGCGCGTTGTGTTGGGTAATGTTAACTTAGGTGTGAGACCAGGTGGGCGTTGTGTTAGGTAATGTTAACTTAGGTGTGAGACCAGGTGGGCGTTGTGTTGGGTAATGTTAACTTATGTGTGAGGCCAGGTGGGCGTTGTGTTGGGTAATGTTAACTTAGGTGTGAGGCCAGGTGGGCGTTGTGTCGGATAATGTTAACTTGGATGTGAGACCAGGTGCGCGTTGTGTTGGGTAATGTTAACTTAGGTGTGAGGCCAGGTGGGCGTTGTGTTGGGTAATGTTAACTTAGGTGTGAGGCCAGGTGGGCGTTGTGTCGGGTAATGTTAAGTTGGATGTGAGACAAGGTGCGCGTTGTGTTGGGTAATGTTAACTTAGGTGTGAGGCCGGGTGGGCGTTGTGTTGGGTAATGTTAACTTAGGTGTGAGACCAGGTGTTCGTTGTGTTAGGTATTGTTAACTTAGGTGTGAAACCAGGTGGGCGTTGTGTTGGGTAATGTTAACTTGGGTGTGAGGCGATGTGGGCGTTGTGTTGGGTAATGCTAACTTAGGTGTGAGGCCAGGTGGGCGTTGTGTTGGGTAATGTTAACTTACGTGTGAGGCCAGGTGGGCGTTGTGTTGGGTAATGTTAACTTAGATGTGAGACCAGGTGGGCGTTGTGTTGGGTAATGTTAATTTAGGTGTGAGACCAGGTGGGCGTTGTGTTGGGTAATGTTAACTTAGGTGTGAGGCCAGGTGGGCGTTGTGTTGGGTAATGTTAACTTAGGTGTGAGACTAGGTGCGCGTTGTGTTGGGTAATGTTAACTTAGGTGTGAGACCAGGTGCGCGTTGTGTTGAGTAATGTTAACTTAGGTGTGAGAGTAGGTGCGCGTTGTGTTGGGTAATGTTAACTTAGGTGTGAGACCAGGTGGGCGTTGTGTTAGGTAATGTTAACTTAGGTGTGAGACCAGGTGGGCGTTGTGTTGGGTAATGTTAACTTATGTGTGAGGCCAGGTGGGCGTTGTGTTGGGTAATGTTAACTTAGGTGTGAGGCCAGGTGGGCGTTGTGTCGGGTAATGTTAACTTGGATGTGAGACCAGGTGCGCGTTGTGTTGGGTAATGTTAACTTAGGTGTGAGGCCAGGTGGGCGTTGTGTTGGGTAATGTTAACTTAGGTGTGAGGCCAGGTGGGCGTTGTGTCGGGTAATGTTAAGTTGGATGTGAGACCAGGTGCGCGTTGTGTTGGGTAATGTTAACTTAGGTGTGAGGCCGGGTGGGCGTTGTGTTGGGTAATGTTAACTTAGGTGTGAGACCAGGTGTTCGTTGTGTTAGGTATTGTTAACTTAGGTGTGAAACCAGGTGGGCGTTGTGTTGGGTAATGTTAACTTGGGTGTGAGGCCATGTGGGCGTTGTGTTGGGTAATGCTAACTTAGGTGTGAGGCCAGGTGGGCGTTGTGTTGGGTAATGTTAACTTAGGTGAGAGGCCAGGTGGGCGTTGTCGGGTAATGTTAACTTGGATGTGAGACCAGGTGCGCGTTGTGTTGGGTAATGTTAACTTAGGTGTGAGGCCAGGTGGGCGTTGTGTTTGGTAATATAAACTTAGGTGTGAGACCAGGTGGGCGTTGTGTTGGGTAATGTTAACTTATGTGTGAGGCCAGGTGGGCGTTGTGTTGGGTAATGTTAACTTACGTGTGAGGCCAGATGCTCGTTGTGTCGGGTAATGTTAACTTGGGTGTGAGACCAGGTGCGCGTTGTGTTGGGTAATGTTAACTTAGGTGTGAGGCCAGGTGGGCGTTGTGTTGGGTAATGTTAACTTAGGTGTGAGGCAAGGTGGGCGTTGAGTTGGGTAATATTAACTTAGGTGTGAGACCAGATGGGCGTTGTGTTGGGTAATGTTAACTTAGGTGTGAGGCAAGGTGGGCGTTGAGTTGGGTAATATTAACTTAGGTGTGAGACCAGATGGGCGTTGTGTTGGGTAATGTTAACTTAGGTGTGAGACCAGGTGGGCGTTGTGTTGGGTAATATAAACTTAGGTGTGAGACCAGGTGGGCGTTGTGTTGGGTAATGTTAACTTATGTGTGAGGCCAGGTGGGCGTTGTGTTGGGTAATGTTAACTTAGGTGTGAGGCCAGGTGCTCGTTGTGTCGGGTAATGTTAACTTGGGTGTGAGACCAGGTGCGCGTTGTGTTGGGTAATGTTAACTTAGGTGTGAGGCCAGGTGGGCGTTGTGTTGGGTAATGTTAACTTAGGTGTGAGGCAAGGTGGGCGTTGAGTTGGGTAATATTAACTTAGGTGTGAGACCAGATGGGCGTTGTGTTGGGTAATGTTAACTTAGGTGTGAGACCAGGTGGGCGTTGTGTTGGATAATGTTAACTTAGGTGTGAGACCAGGTGGGCGTTGTGTTGGGTAATGTTAACTTAGGTGTGAGACCAGGTGCGCGTTGTGTTGGGTAATGTTAACTTAGGTGTGAGATCAGGTGGGCGTTTTGTTGGGTAATGTTAACCTAGGTGTGAGAGTAGGTGCGCGTTGTGTTGGGTAATGTTAACTTAGGTGTGAGACCAGGTGGGCGTTGTGTTAGGTAATGTTAACTTAGGTGTGAGACCAGGTGCGCGTTGTGTTGGGTAATGTTAACTTAGGTGTGAGGCCAGGTGGGCGTTGTGTTGGGTAATGTTAACTTGGATGTGAGACCAGGTGCGCGTTGTGTTGGGTGATGTTAACTTAGGTGTGAGGCCAGGTGGGCTTTGTGTTGGGTAATGTTAACTTAGGTGTGAGACCAGGTGGGCGTTGTGTTGGGTAATGTTAACTTAGGTGTGAGGCCAGGTGCTCGTTGTGTCAGGTAATGTTAAGTTGGGTGTGAGACCAGGTGCGCATTGTGTTGGGTAATGTTAACTTAGGTGTGAGGCCATGTGGGCGTTGTGTTGGGTAATGTTAACTTAGGTGTGAGACCAGGTGGGCGTTGTGCTGGGTAATGTTAACTTAGGTGTGAGGCCAGGTGGGCGTTGTGTTGGGTAATGTTAACTTAGGTGTGAGACCAGGTGGGCGTTGTGTTGGGTAATGTTAACTTAGGTGTGAGGCCAGGTGGGCGTTGTGTTGGGTAATGTTAACTTAGGTGTGAGGCCAGGTGGGCGTTGTGTTGGGTAATGTTAACTTAGGTGTGAGACCAGGTGGGCGTTGTGTTGGGTAATGTTAACCTAGGTGTGAGACCAGGTGGGCGTTGTGTTGGGTAATGTTAACTTAGGTATGAGGCCAGGTGGGCGTTATGTTGGGTAATGTTAACTTAGGTGTGAGACCAGGTGGGCGTTGTGTTGGGTAATTTTAACTTAGGTGTGAGACCAGGTGGGCATTGTGTTGGGTAATGTTAACTTAGGCGTGAGGCCAGGTGGGCGTTGTGTTGGGTAATGTTAACTTAGGTGTGAGGCCAGGTGGGCGTTGTGTCGGGTAATGTTAACTTGGGTGTGAGACCAGGTGCGCGTTGTGTTGGGTAATGTTAAGTTAGGTGTGAGACCAGGTGGGCGTTGTGTTGGGTAATGTTAACTTAGGTGTGAGGCCAGGTGGGCGTTGTGTTGGGTAATTTTAACTTAGGTGTGAGGCCAGGTGGGCGTTGTGTTGGGTAATGTTAACTTAGGTATGAGACCAGGTGGGCGTTGTGTTGGGTAATGTTAACTTGGGTGTGAGGCCAGGTGGGCGTTGTGTTGGGTAATGTTAACTTAGGTGTGAGACCATGTGGGCGTTGTGTTGGGTAATGTTAACTTAGGTGTGAGGCAAGGTGGGCGTTGTGTTGGGTAATGTTAACTTAGGTGTGAGACCAGGTGGGCGTTGTGTTGGGTAATGTTAACTTAGGTGTGAGACCAGGTGGGCGTTGTGTTGGGTAATGTTAACCTAGGTGTGAGACCAGGTGGGCGTTGTGTTGGGTAATGTTAACTTAGGTGTGAGGCCAGGTGGGCGTTGTGTTGGGTAATGTTAATTTAGGTGTGAGACCAGGTGGGCGTTGTGTTGGGTAATGTTAACTTAGGTGTGAGGCCAGGTGGGCGTTGTGTTGGGTAATGTTAATTTAGGTGTGAGACCAGGTGGGCGTTGTGTTGGGTAATGTTAACTTAGGTGTGAGGCCAGGTGGGTGTTGTGTTGGGTATTGTTAACCTAGATGTGAGACCCGGTGGGCGTTGCGTTGGGTAATGTTAACTTAGGTGTGAGACCAGGTGGGTGTTGTATTCTGTAATGTTAACCTAGGGGGGGAAAGTTCTAAAGGTTTGCATTGTTACTAGTACGAAAACTGATAGGAAGTACTGTGGGAGGAATTGAACCTGACGACCTTAGCAGAGAGGACGAAGGAAGACATGATAAGATAAAAAAAACATAAGAGGAATTAACAGACTGAAGTAAGAGGATCAGGTTCAAGGGTACACAGGTAGACACTGATGAGCCATAGGGATGTAAGGAAGTATTTCTTTAGTCTTAGGATTGTTGAAAAGTAAAATTACTTAGTGAAGGCAAATGTCAATACACAGCTTCAAGAGTTGATGGCATAAGGCGCTAGAGGCCAGAAGTCAGTGATACCCTTCAAAGTGGTCTAGGAGTTGAATCTCATCCCCGGCAAATACAACTCTGACAAGTGTTTCCTGACTCGGGTCAGTGATATGATGGCCTACAACTGGAGCTTTTCGTCATCCGACCGAGGGCTTCCGCTGGCTTACCGGTCCACTTTTTTAAAAATATAACATGAGGTAGCTACACACGTGCCAATATATGTTTATGTACTGAGCACACCTGTGGTAACCGCGCACACACACACATACTAAAATAACCTAGGGTGCGTGCTGAGCACCGCTGAGGTCGTCACTCGGGTATTACCTGGGTAGCGGCCCAATAAGGAACTAACTGCCTTGACTGCGATTGTTTTTGTGCTAAATTACCTATACTGAACTCTATCTGAAAATGTTAAATAAAATAAAATACTATGAAACAAGCTTAAGCCAACAGACAATGCATTTGAAATATATATATATATTTGTAGATGAATGGTTCAGAGAACCGACATGTTGATAAATTAGACACATGTGCAACTCTTGGGTATCTTTATTGAGGAAACGTTTCGCCACACAGTGGCTTCATCAGTCCATACAAAGGAGAATCTTGAAGAACAGGAGGAGAATGAGGTAATCAGTCCCTCAACCTTGAGTCGATGTGGTCAGAGAACCGACATGTTGATAAATTAGACACATGTGCAACTCTTGGGTATCTTTATTGAGGAAACGTTTCGCCACACAGTGGCTTCATCAGTCCATACAAAGGAGAATCTTGAAGAACAGGAGGAGAATGAGGTAATCAGTCCCTCAACCTTGAGTCGATGTGGTCAGTCCAAGATTGATGGACTGACCACATCGACTCGAGGTTGAGGGACTGATTACCTCAGTCTCCTCCTGTTCTTCAAGTTTCTCCTTTGTATGGACTGATGAAGCCACTGTGTGGCGAAACGTTTCCTCAATAAAGATACCCAAGAGTTGCACATGTGTCTAATTTATCAACATATATATATATATATATATATATATATATATATATATATATATATATATGCAATAAGACCACAGTAAACAGGTGATTTCAAAATATGCAAAACAACCACTCTGAAAGAATAGAGAAATTCCAAGCGCTTTCGTGACTACTCACATTATCAAGGAACTATGAAAGTAAAGCATCCAAGGAAGCTATATAAGGGGTCGGCCAGCACCTCACTATCAGATCCCACAACGGTTAAACACGTGACGCGCGGCGAGCCAACTTGGATAGGTCCTTTGCAAAACTCACCCCCAAGCTATTTATTTGTCCAGTGTATTATTAAATTCTACCCAAATTCTATTAATTATAAATGGATCTAATTTATATAAACCAAAGGAAATATTCATATTATTGTCAAAACTGCTTTTTATAAAACAAGATTCAATTATATTCCTGTCGACCATGGACTTACTTGATACTACTTTCTCAACTTTTTGAATATCAATTGGATGATTAAAATCTCTTACATGAATAAATAGAGCATTGGAATCTTGTCCAGTTCTAATGCTATATTTATGTTGTTTTAATCTTAGTTCGAGATTTTTACCAGTTTGACCGTAATAAACTTTATCGCAAATTTTACAAGGAATCTTATAGACACATCCATCAGCATTTTGGGGGGAATTCTTAATCAAAAGTTTTTTTACTGTATCAAGATTTTTGAATACAACTTTAATATTAAAAGTCTTAAGAAGAGAAGGCATATCAACCAAGTTTTCATGGTAAGGGAGAACCAACATATTTTTAGTTGAATAAGGCTGGTTGCCCTTTTTTGGATTATAAAAAGTGTTCCTAGCAACTTTAAAAGATTTATCAATTACATTTCTTGGGTATTTTAAATCATTACCTATTTCATAAATTTTGGATATTTCCTCATCTATGAACTCAGGACTACAAATTCGTAAAGCTCTCAAAAGCATTGATGAGAAAACAGACAGTTTGACTCTATCTTGATGCGAGGAATAATAGTGGACATAGGAACAGTTATTTGTAGGTTTTCTGTAAATTTTAAATTTGAATTATTCCTCGCATCAAGATAGAGTCAAACTGTCTGTTTTCTCATCAATGTTTTTGAGAGCTTTACGAATTTGTAGTCCTGAGTTCATAGATGAGGAAATATCCCAAATTTATGAAATAGGTAATGATTTAAAATACCCAAGAAATGTAATTGATAAATCTTTTAAAGTTGCTAGGAACACTTTTTATAATCCAAAAAAGGGCAACCAGCCTTATTCAACTAAAAATATGTTGGTTCTCCCTTACCATGAAAACTTGGTTGATATGCCTTCTCTTCTTAAGACTTTTAATATTAAAGTTGTATTCAAAAATCTTGATACAGTAAAAAAACTTTTGATTAAGAATTCCCCCCAAAATGCTGATGGATGTGTCTATAAGATTCCTTGTAAAATTTGCGATAAAGTTTATTACGGTCAAACTGGTAAAAATCTCGAACTAAGATTAAAACAATATAAATATAGCATTAGAACTGGACAAGATTCCAATGCTCTATTTATTCATGTAAGAGATTTTAATCATCCAATTGATTTTCAAAAAGTTGAGAAAGTAGTATCAAGCAAGTCCATGGTCGACAGGAATATAATTGAATCTTGTTTCATAAAAAGCAGTTTTGACAATAATATGAATATTTCCTTTGGTTTATATAAATTAGATCCATTTATAATTAATAGAATTTGGGTAGAATTTAATAATACACTGGACAAATAAATAGCTTGGGGGTGAGTTTTGCAAAGGACCTATCCAAGTTGGCTCGCCGCGCGTCACGTGTTTAACCGTTGTGGGATCTGATAGTGAGGTGCTGGCCGACCCCTTATATAGCTTCCTTGGATGCTTCACTTTCATAGTTCCTTGATAATGTGAGTAGTCACGAAAGCGCTTGGAATTTCTCTATTCTTTCAGAGTGGTTGTTCTGCATATATATATATATATATATATATATATATATATATATATATATATATATATATATATATATATATATATATATATATATATATATATAACTGGTAAATTGTTTTAAGGATTTAATTTTTTAATTGAAAACAAGATTGGGAGAGGGGAGGAGGAGGAGGAGGAGGGGGGAGGGGTTGAAGCAAAATGTTATGTTAGTTGAATAAATAATATAAAAAAATACCTAGGGAAGGGTTTGTTTATTTTGAAATAAATGTTGAAACCTCTCTCTCTCTCTCTCTCTCTCTCTCTATATATGTATATATGTATATATATGTATATATGTATATATATATGTATATATGTATATATATATATATATATGTGTATATATATCAACAAATTTTGTTGAAAATAAGAAAAAGTTTTGGAGTGAGATTAACAAGTTAAGAAAGCCTAGAGAACAAATGGATTTGTCAGTTAAAAATAGGAGAGGAGAGTTATTAAATGGAGAGTTAGAGGTATTGGGAAGATGGAGGGAATATTTTGAGGAATTGTTAAATGTTGATGAAGATAGGGAAGCTGTGATTTCGTGTATAGGGCAAGGAGGAATAACATCTTGTAGGAGTGAGGAAGAGCCAGTTGTGAGTGTGAGGGAAGTTCGTGAGGCAGTAGGTAAAATGAAAGGGGGTAAGGCAGCCGGGATTGATGGGATAAAGATAGAAATGTTAAAAGCAGGTGGGGATATAGTTTTGGAGTGTTTGGTGCAATTATTTAATAAATGTATGGAAGAGGGTAAGGTACCTAGGGATTGGCAGAGAGCATGCATAGTTCCTTTGTATAAAGGCAAAGGGGACAAAAGAGAGTGCAAAAATTATAGGGGGATAAGTCTGTTGAGTATACCTGGTAAAGTGTTGTTATTGAAAGAATTAAAAGTAAGACTGAGAATAGGATAGCAGATGAACAAGGAGGCTTTATGAAAGGTAGGGGGTGTGTGGACCAGGTGTTTACAGTGAAACATATAAGTGAACAGTATTTAGATAAGGCTAAAGAGGTCTTTGTGTCATTTATGGATTTGGAAAAGGCGTATGACAGGGTGGATAGGGGGGCAATGTGGCAGATGTTGCAGGTGTATGGTGTAGGAGGTAGGTTACTGAAAGCAGTGAAGAGTTTTTACGAGGATAGTGAGGCTCAAGTTAGAGTACATAGGAAAGAGGGAAATTATTTCCCAGTAAAAGTAGGCCTTAGACAGGGATGTGTGATGTCACCGTGGTTGTTTAATATATTTATAGATGGGGTTGTAAGAGAAGTAAATGCGAGGGTCTTGACAAGAGGCGTGGAGTTAAAAGATAAGGAATCACACATAAAGTGGGAGTTGTCACAGTTGCTCTTTGCTGATGATACTGTGCTCTTGGGAGATTCTGAAGAGAAGTTGCAAAGATTGGTGGATGAATTTGGTAGGGTGTGCAAAAGAAGAAAATTAAAAGTGAATACAGGAAAGAGGAAGGTTATGAGGATAACAAAAAGATTAGGTGATGAAAGATTGGATATCAGATTGGAGGGAGAGAGTATGGAGGAGGTGAATGTATTCAGATATTTGGGAGTGGACGTGTCAGCGGATGGGTCTATGAAGGATGAGGTGAATCATAGAATTGATGAGGGGAAAAGGGTAAGTGGTGCACTTAGGAGTCTGTGGAGGCAAAGAACTTTGTCCTTGGAGGCAAAGAGGGGAATGTATGAGAGTATAGTTTTACCAACACTCTTATATGGGTGTGAAGCATGGGTGATGAATGTTGCAGCGAGGAGAAGGCTGGAGACAGTGGAGATGTCATGTCTGAGGGCAATGTGTGGTGTGAATATAATGCAGAGAATTCGTAGTATGGAAGTTAGGAGGTGCAGGATCATCAAAACTGTTGTCCAGAGGGCTGAGGAAGGGTTGTTGAGGTGGTTTGGACATGTAGAGAGAATGGAGCGAAACAGAATGACTTCAAGAGTGTATCAGTCTGTAGTGGAAGGAAGGCGGGGTAGGGGTCGGCCTAGGAAAGGTTGGAGGGAGGGGGTAAAGGAGGTTTTGTGTGCGAGGGGCTTGGACTTCCGGCAGGCGTGCGTGAGCGTGTTTGATAGGAGTGAATGGAGACGAATGGTTTTTAATACTTGACGTGCTGTTGGAGTGTGAGCAAAGTAACATTTATGAAGGGGTTCAGGGAAACCGGCAGGCCGGACTTGAGTCCTGGAGATGGGAAGTACAGTGCCTGTACTCTGAAGGAGGGGTGTTAATGTTGCAGTTTAAAAACTGTAGTGTAAAGCACCCATCTGGCAAGACAGTGATGGAGTGAATGATGGTGAAAGTTTTTCTTTTTCGGGCCACCCTGCCTTGGTGGGAATCGGCCAGTGTGATAATAAAAAAATAAAAAAATATATATATATATATATATATATATATATATATATATATATATATATATATATATATATATATATATATATATATATATATGATGCCCGTGAGGGGGAATTGGACGTGCCCTCCCCTTCCTTGGATCAAACATAGATGCCTTCCCTCATGGGTTTAGCGCTTCGTATGACTAGTAATGAGGAGCTCCAGCATAAATTAATGTGTATGACTTGTACTGAGGAGTGTGGCAGTCATGACTACCTCCTAGCTAGCTTCACTGTGCAGGAGTGTGGCAGTCATGACTACCTCCTAGCTAGCTTCACTGTGCAGGAGTGTGGCAGTCATGACTACCTCCTAGCTAGCTTCACTGTGCAGGTGTGTGGCAGTCATGACTACCTCCTAGCTAGCTTCACTGTGCAGGAGTGTGGCAGTCATGACTACCTCCTAGCTAGCTTCACTGTGCAGGTGTGTGGCAGTCATGACTACCTCCTAGCTAGCTTCACTGTGCAGGTGTGTGGCAGTCATGACTACCTCCTAGCTAGCTTCACTGTGCAGGAGTGTTGCAGTCATGACTACCTCCTAGCTAGCTTCACTGTGCAGGAGTGTGGCAGTCATGACTACCTCCTAGCTAGCTTCACTGTGCAGGTGTGTGGCAGTCATGACTACCTCCTAGCTAGCTTCACTGTGCAGGAGTGTGGCAGTCATGACTACCTCCTAGCTAGCTTCACTGTGCAGGTGTGTGGCAGTCATGACTACCTCCTAGCTAGCTTCACTGTGCAGGTGTGTGGCAGTAATGACTACCTCCTAGCTAGCTTCTCTGTGCAGGTGTGTGGCAGTCATGACTACCTCCTAGCTAGCTTCACTGTGCAGGTGTGTGGCAGTCATGACTACCTCCTAGCTAGCTTCACTGTGCAGGAGTGTGGCAGTCATGACTACCTCCTAGCTAGCTTCACTGTGCAGGAGTGTGGCAGTCATGACTACCTCGTAGCTTGCTTCACTGTGCAGGTGTGTGGCAGTCATGACTACCTCCTAGCTAGCTTCACTGTGCAGGAGTGTGGCAGTCATGACTACCTCCTAGCTAGCTTCACTGTGCAGGAGTGTGGCAGTCATGACTACCTCCTAGCTAGCTTCACTGTGCAGGTGTGTGGCAGTCATGACTACCTCCTAGCTAGCTTCACTGTGCAGGAGTGTGGCAGTCATGACTACCTCCTAGCTAGCTTCACTGTGCAGGTGTGTGGCAGTCATGACTTCCTCCTAGCTAGCTTCACTGTGCAGGTGTGTGGCAGTCATGACTACCTCCTAGCTAGCTTCACTGTGCAGGAGTGTGGCAGTCATGACTACCTCCTAGCTAGCTTCACTGTGCAGGAGTGTGGCAGTCATGACTACCTCCTAGCTAGCTTCACTGTGCAGGAGTGTTGCAATCATGACTACCTCCTAGCTAGCTTCACTGTGCAGGTGTGTGGCAGTCATGACTACCTCCTAGCTAGCTTCACTGTGCAGGAGTGTGGCAGTCATGACTACCTCCTAGCTAGCTTCACTGTGCAGGTGTGTGGCAGTCATGACTCCCTCCTAGCTAGCTTCACTGTGCAGGTGTGTGGCAGTCATGACTACCTCCTAGCTAGCTTCACTGTGCAGGAGTGTGGCAGTCATGACTACCTCCTAGCTAGCTTCACTGTGCAGGAGTGTGGCAGTCATGACTACCTCCTAGCTAGCTTCACTGTGCAGGAGTGTTGCAGTCATGACTACCTCCTAGCTAGCTTCACTGTGCAGGTGTGTGGCAGTCATGACTACCTCCTAGCTAGCTTCACTGTGCAGGTGTGTGACAGTCATGACTACCTCCTAGCTAGCTTCACTGTGCAGGTGTGTAGCAGTCATGACTACCTCCTAGCTAGCTTCACTGTGCAGGAGTGTGGCAGTCATGACTACCTCCTAGCTAGCTTCACTGTGCAGGAGTGTGGCAGTCATGACTACCTCCTAGCTAGCTTCACTGTGCAGGAGTGTGGCAGTCATGACTACCTCCTAGCTAGCTTCACTGTGCAGGTGTGTGGCAGTCATGACTACCTCCTAGCTAGCTTCTCTGTGCAGGTGTGTGGCAGTCATGACTACCTCCTAGCTAGCTTCACTGTGCAGGTGTGTGGCAGTCATGACTACCTCCTAGCTAGCTTCACTGTGCAGGTGTGTGGCAGTCATGACTACCTCCTAGCTAGCTTCACTGTGCAGGTGTGTGGCAGTCATGACTACCTCTTAGCTAGCTTCACTGTGCAGGTGTGTGGCAGTCATGACTACCTCCTAGCTAGCTTCACTGTGCAGGTGTGTGGCAGTCATGACTACCTCCTAGCTAGCTTCACTGTGCAGGAGTGTGGCAGTCATGACTACCTCCTAGCTAGCTTCACTGTGCAGGTGTGTGGCAGTCATGACTACCTCCTAGCTAGCTTCACTGTGCAGGAGTGTGGCAGTCACGACTACCTCCTAGCTAGCTTCACTGCAGGTGTGTGGCAGTCATGACTACCTCCTAGCTAGCTTCACTGTGCAGGTGTGTGGCAGTCATGACTACCTCCTAGCTAGCTTCACTGTGCAGGTGTGTGGCAGTCATGATTACCTCCTAGCTAGCTTCACTGTGCAGGAGTGTGGCAGTCATGACTACCTCCTAGCTAGCTTCACTGTGCATGTGTGTGGCAGTCATGACTACCTCCTAGCTAGCTTCACTGTGCAGGTGTGTGGCAGTCATGACTACCTCCTAGCTAGCTTCACTGTGCAGGAGTGTGGCAGTCACGACTACCTCCTAGCTAGCTTCACTGTGCAGGTGTGTGGCAGTCATGACTACCTCCTAGCTAGCTTCACTGTGCAGGTGTGTGGCAGTCATGACTACCTCCTAGCTAGCTTCATTGTGCAGGTGTGTGGCAGTCATGACTACCTCCTAGCTAGCTTCACTGTGCAGGAGTGTGGCAGTCATGACTACTTCCTAGCTAGCTTCACTGTGCAGGTGTGTGGCAGTCATGACTACCTCCTAGCTATCTTCACTGTGCAGGTGTGTGGCAGTCATGACTACCTCCTAGCTAGCTTCACTGTGCAGGTGTGTGGCAGTCATGACTACCTCCTAGCTAGCTTCACTGTGCATGTGTGTGGCAGTCATGACTACCTCCTAGCTAGCTTCACTGTGCAGGTGTGTGGCAGTCATGATTACCTTCTAGCTAGCTTCACTGTGCAGGTGTGTGGCAGTCATGACTACCTCCTAGCTAGCTTTACTGTGCAGGAGTGTGGCAGTCATGACTACCTCCTAGCTAGCTTCACTGTGCATGTGTGTGGCAGTCATGACTACCTCCTAGCTAGCTTCACTGTGCAGGTGTGTGGCAGTCATTATTACCTCCTAGCTAGCTTCACTGTGCAGGTGTGTGGCAGTCATGACTACCTCCTAGCTAGCTTCACTGTGCAGGTGTGTGGCAGTCATGACTACCTCCTAGCTAGCTTCATTGTACAGGTGTGTGGCAGTCATGACTACCTCCTAGCTAGCTTCACTGTGCAGGTGTGTGGCAGTCATGACTACCTCCTAGCTAGCTTCATTGTGCAGGTGTGTGGCAGTCATGACTACCTCCTAGCTAGCTTCACTGTGCAGGTGTGTGGCAGTCATGACTACCTCCTAGCTAGCTTCACTGCAGGTGTGTGGCAGTCATGACTACCTCCTAGCTAGCTTCACTGTGCAGGTGTGTGGCAGTCATGACTACCTCCTAGCTAGCTTCACTGTGCAGGTGTGTGGCAGTCATGACTACCTCCTAGCTAGCTTCACTGTGCAGGTGTGTGGCAGTCACGACTACCTAGCTAGCTTCACTGTGCAGGTGTTAGTCACGACTACCTCCTAGCTAGCTTCACTGTGCAGGTGTGTGGCAGTCACGACTACCTCCTAGCTAGCTTCACTGTGCAGGTGTGTGGCAGTCACGACTACCTCCTAGCTAGCTTCACTGTGCAGGTGTGTGGCAGTCACGACTACCTCCTAGCTAGCTTCACTGTGCAGGTGTGTGGCAGTCATGACTACGTCCTAGCTAGCTTCACTGTGCAGGTGTGTAGCAGGCTTGACTACCTCCTAGCTAGCTTCACTGTGCAGGTGTGTGGCAGCCTTGACTACCTCCTAGCTAGCTTCACTGTGCAGGTGTGTGGCAGCCTTGACTACCTCCTAGCTAGCTTCCTTGTGCAGGAGTGTGGCAGGCTTGACTACCTCCTAGCTAGCTTCACTGTGCAGGTGTGTGGCAGTCATGATTACCTTCTAGCTAGCTTCACTGTGCAGGTGTGTGGCAGTCATGACTACCTCCTAGCTAGCTTTACTGTGCAGGAGTGTGGCAGTCATGACTACCTCCTAGCTAGCTTCACTGTGCATGTGTGTGGCAGTCATGACTACCTCCTAGCTAGCTTCACTGTGCAGGTGTGTGGCAGTCATTATTACCTCCTAGCTAGCTTCACTGTGCAGGTGTGTGGCAGTCATGACTACCTCCTAGCTAGCTTCACTGTGCAGGTGTGTGGCAGTCATGACTACCTCCTAGCTAGCTTCATTGTACAGGTGTGTGGCAGTCATGACTACCTCCTAGCTAGCTTCACTGTGCAGGTGTGTGGCAGTCATGACTACCTCCTAGCTAGCTTCATTGTGCAGGTGTGTGGCAGTCATGACTACCTCCTAGCTAGCTTCACTGTGCAGGTGTGTGGCAGTCATGACTACCTCCTAGCTAGCTTCACTGCAGGTGTGTGGCAGTCATGACTACCTCCTAGCTAGCTTCACTGTGCAGGTGTGTGGCAGTCATGACTACCTCCTAGCTAGCTTCACTGTGCAGGTGTGTGGCAGTCATGACTACCTCCTAGCTAGCTTCACTGTGCAGGTGTGTGGCAGTCACGACTACCTAGCTAGCTTCACTGTGCAGGTGTTAGTCACGACTACCTCCTAGCTAGCTTCACTGTGCAGGTGTGTGGCAGTCACGACTACCTCCTAGCTAGCTTCACTGTGCAGGTGTGTGGCAGTCATGACTACCTCCTAGCTAGCTTCACTGTGCAGGTGTGTGGCAGTCACGACTACCTCCTAGCTAGCTTCACTGTGCAGGTGTGTGGCAGTCATGACTACGTCCTAGCTAGCTTCACTGTGCAGGTGTGTAGCAGGCTTGACTACCTCCTAGCTAGCTTCACTGTGCAGGTGTGTGGCAGCCTTGACTACCTCCTAGCTAGCTTCACTGTGCAGGTGTGTGGCAGCCTTGACTACCTCCTAGCTAGCTTCCTTGTGCAGGAGTGTGGCAATCTTGACTTCATCCTAGCTAGCTTCCTATGCAGGTATGTACCAGTCTTGACTACCTCCTAGCTAGCTAGCTTCCTTGTGCAGGTGTGTGGCAGTCTTGACTACCTCCTAGCTAGCTTCCTTGTGAAGGTGTGTAGCAGTCTTGACTACCTCCTGGCTAGCTTCCTTGTGAAGGTGTGTAGCAGTCTTGACTACCTCCTAGCTAGCTTCCTTGTGAAGGTGTGTAGCAGTCTTGACTACCTCCTAGCTAGCTTCCTTGTGAAGGTGTGTAGCAGTCTTGACTACCTCCTAGCTAGCTTCCTTGTGAAGGTGTGTAGCAGTCTTGACTACCTCCTAGCTAGCTAGCTTCCTTGTGATAGCCTCCACATAGGTGCCACATGAAGCTTTTAAACTGCACGAAATTTTCGCGCCTTTACCGGCGCCAACCATCAGTCTTCTACAAGATTTAATATTTCTTATTTTGTGTTAGGTTAATGTTAATTAGCTGAAGTTTACATATAGTTAACCATCAACAGGGAAATGAACGAGTATCTTACTCTGGGCATATCGTAGTCCCTTTAAGCATTGGTATGTGCATGTACACTGTTCACTTTAGAACAGTGGTCTTCAGCCTTCCTACAAAAGTGGGCCACATTTAATGGCCAAATGTGTAACGAGAGCCTCACAGTTTTGTTGACACTTTGCAGAGTGGAACCTACATAAATGTGAATTCATAATTTCTTGTGAATGCCGCAGACATTTCCTACAAGGGGCCGCAGTTTCGGGACCCCTACTTTAGAGGATATTCTCCTACCCCCCCCCCCCACCTATTTTTTTATCACTTTAGTGCTGATAGATATTTAAACTGCGTTGTCGGACCTAATGGAGTGTTGTCATCTTGACCTTGGTGGGATCTTAATTATTCCTGGAACAAGTTGCCTCTGGTTACTGCACCTTGTCCTGGCTTCTTGCACTGCCTTCGCAGTTATTTTCATTTCCCAGATGATGTAATATTATGAGTGTAGCCCTCGTTAAGCCAAGTGTTACTCGGGTGTACTGAACCCATTGGCACTCTTGCACTCACTCTTTTCAGTCGTATTACATAAGAGTTGCAACACCAAATGATAGATATACCATTAATGACCTATCAGTTATTTAAGTTAAACTGCACTATCATTATTTAATAACGTTAATTTTCTTAAGCGATTCTCAACGCCAATTTATTTCTTTTAAGTTTAGTTAGGTTATATAAACTTATAAAAACGTATATCTGATTACAAATAAACAAATTAAAAAAGTTGCCAGGACCAGTGAAGCAACACTGTAGCTGAGTAATAAAAGTAAGAGTTGTGTGTACACGATCATCACTCTTGGCTTGTCTGGTATACCTGTGTAGCTTACCTATTGAAAGTTGCGGGGGGCACTGCCCCCGAGGCCCATGTGATGTTCCACTTAAGATAGAATGTGTATAATATGTAACTAAATATTGTGTTCAACATGCTTATTGTCTCTTCTCTGTTAGGCTACGGAAGTAAAGTAAGTAAACTTTATTTCTTTGTAAAGTTACAATGTGTAATCCCCTCAAGGAAGGTTCCTTGATGTTGGTGAGGGGCTCTTGATTTAGGGAATTGGATCTGTGCTCCAGTTCCCCGAATTAAGCCTGAATGTCTTCCACATCCCCCCCCCCCAGGCGCTGTATAATCCTCCGGGTTTAGCGCTTCCCCCTTGATTATAATAATAATACAATGTGTAATTACAATTTTGATTTGCTAAGTACAAAGATAACCACTATCATGCCCAGGCATTTTGGGCAGACTAATCCTAATACATAGTAACTAATTAAAACTAGATAAGATAATAGTACATAGGAACTATAGTGAAAACTAGACAAGAAGTAGTGGTTAACTGTTTTACAATCTTCACTTAAATTTAAGTGCTTGCTTTTTCTCATTCTCTGTTAAACTACTGGTCCTAGCTTTGATATTATCACCTACTCTCTAAAGAAGCACTGATCTGGGTTTTTGTATACAAGATCCCCTAAGGTAACTCTGGTCTAAAACTCTAAATTTGTATAGCAGGAAGCATCTGATTAGGAGACCTAAAATGGCAACAGGAGAGAGTGGTTTAAGATTGGCAGAGAGCTAGGAAGGGTTCTTATGGGTTGCAGCCTTGGCAAGAGACTGGGAGAGTATATTGTGAGTACATCCCAGTCTTGTGTACCCTTTGGCACTCTCTCCTTCCTAGGTAAGAGTGCTTCATTTCTATATAGTAAGACGCTAAATTATATAAATGGTATTAAATTGAAGAATCTCTCTTGAAATATTTATATATATATATATCTATATATATATATATATTTATATATATATCTATATATATATATATATATATATATGTATATATATATATATATATATAATGTATATATATATATATATATAATGTATATATATATATATATATATATATATATATATATATATATATATATATATATATATATATATATATATATATATATATATATATATGTGTGTGTGTGTGTGTGTGTATTTTGACTCCTTAGTAAGGATAAAAGCCTGTAATAGCTGGAGTGTTTAGTAAATGGTAAATTTCATAATATTTTTCTAATCGCCTCTTGCTTGAACTCCGACTCTCGGGTTTATTCGTTTATTAGACCAAGATTATTTATATTCACAAGGAAAGATTGGCTGTTTCAGTGATTTTTGGATTGTAGTGAACAAGTGCAGCAATTAACCCGTGACCCGAGTGAAGGTAATTACTCTGGTTTGTTGTATTGTAAATGAGTTACTTTTGGAATTAGGATGATACCTGAATTCCGGCCTGAAACCCCATCCCAGACCAGACCGGTTGAAGGTCTGATCAATTAGGCAGTGATGTTCAGTATGAACAGTCCAACGTATGCACCGCAGCCCAACGTATTAAGAAGTGACTTAGGGAACTTACGAAGTTCCCTCGTGAAGACAGCTAGGGGTGTGTGGATAATTCTCCTCGCGTACGAAGGGAGAGAGTGTATAAAAGTCTTGGTCCCTTTACACTTACTGAGTTATCACTTATTGTACTCACTGTACTTCTCCTTTTCGTTGAGTATTTTACGTTATCTGGTGAACTTCTTGCTTTCATAGGGAGGCAGTTCAACAGTCTTGGGGCCCCTGACACTTATTGTGTTGTCTCTTAGCGTGCTCGTGGCGCCCGTTTTTCATTGGGAGATATTGCACCGCCTGCCGAGTCTTTTGCTTCCGTAGGGAGTGATTTGGTACCATTTTCTCTAGGATTTTTCAGGTGTATATCATCATGTATCTTTCTCGCCTGCGTTCCAGGGAGTACACTTTGAGGGAGTGATATTGATGTGCATATTTGGATTAATTCCACATTAATTTTTTAGGTTTAAATTAAGATGTATCTTTATCACCTATGTATCAAGGAGTATAGTTCGATGGCTTTCAGATGTTCCTAATAATTTGAGTGCTTGACAGGCTATACGCGCGTTGAAGGTTCTTTGTACATTCTTCAGATCTGAGATTTTGCCTGCCTTTGAAAGGGGCTGCAAGTGTACAGCAATATTCCAGTATAAAGAGAATTAATGACTTAAAGAGCATCAACACTGGCTTGGCATCTCTTGTTTTGGAGAGTCTACATATCCAGCCCATCATTTTCCTTGCGGCTGTGACCCTTGAATGTAAGATCTAAAGACATTCTTACTAAGTCCTTCAAATTAATCATCCTTAGGAAAGAACAGGTCTTATCCAGATGATTACCCGTTATGTGTCTAAGCATCCGCTGGCCTAGTAACACGATACTTGATACACAGCAAATGTGTAATGGGAAGTTGCACTCCCATAACACCATGTTATGTATAATGAAGGTTAACATCGTGCATAATGAATATTTGTTCAACATTAAGTATCTCTCTACCTTTTATTGGCCTAGATTTTTACCTCCTTTACAAAACAGAGGATCGCTACATAGTATACTGCTATAACGATTGCAGTCACTGCATGTAGTGAGGTGCTTCCTAGCATTATGTTCACTCAGTGAGACTCACCAATCAACTCAACCCTTGAGGCAAAAGTTTTATCCTCTCACTGGCTTGTCCTTAGTTTTATCATTTGACGCGTAACCTCATGTGTGCTCGTGCATTTGTATCTCTTCGCAGTCTCTTGGTCTCTCAGATTCACTCGCTCCCTCTCCTTTAGTTTTTCTTCCTTTTCCTACTGCTCTCCCTCTTTCCCATCCTCTTTGCCTCCCTCCCTTAGTCCATGCCAGCAGTGCATCACAGGCAGGAGGCAGTGGGCCCCCAGGTGCCTTGTGTAGTGTTTACATTAGCGGGGAAAACTACGTCGTACTAGTCCGTGCTGGTCCCTTGTCTGCTCTCCTTCCACCGGCCATTCATCCCACCACCCTCCCAACCTCCCACTCAATTACCCAACCCATTATCCAATTTGCTACTTACCCTACACACCCATTTCTTAACAACCCACTTAACCACACCTACTTTCACTGTTACGGATTATTGGTAGCGGAGGGAAGGATGGTTACGTTAGGATAGTAGGTCAGTATTATGGCAGATTGGTGGATAGATGCATGGAAAGGTGCAGAAGAGCTAAGCGAAAGAAAATAAGGATAACCTATGACTTTTCTGATACATAACGAGTGTAAATAATATCTTGGAAGGTACTTCTGGTTATCTACTTGTAGTTGCACACTTGTAGTTACCTGCGAACTGTACTCTTTGGAATGCAGGCAAGAAAGATACGTGATAATTTACACCTGGAAAATTCTGGAGGACCTGGTCTCAAATCTGCACACTGAAATCACTCCCTATGAAGCTGAGAAGTTCGGCAGACGATGCAACTGCCCACATTGAAAAGCAGAGGCATAATAAGTACACTAAAACAAAAATCAACAACTGTAAAGGAACCAAGGTTTTTAAGCACTCTTCATATGTAAGAGGAATTGCTGACACATTCCAAGCCTTTCTTCACGAGGAACTAGGTAACTTTTATCAAGTTTGTCAGCCGGGGTGCGGTGCATACGTTGGTTTGCGTGCGGCTGGCACAAACAGCCTACTCGATCAGGCAAGCAATCAGGAGGCCTGGTCTGAGACCGAGACACGGGGGTGAACTCCGAGACCGACTACAAGTAACCTGATTGTGACTCAGAACCACCAACACAAAAACCTGTTGCGAGGTGTGTGTGTGTGTGTGTGTGTGTCCGTGTTTATGTAGGTACTGTATGTGCTTTCTTTACGTGCTGCACGTACGTGTCAGGCAGTGCAACAAGCTGAGGTTTTCCCTGACGCTGGTTTCTTCCCTGCCGGCGGGGATGTCTTGGTCGCGTTTGGAAGGCGGAAAGTGGGGGAGGGGGGGGGAGGGCAAGGAAAGAGCGGGGACGGGCAGGGTGTATTGTGCGTTACCTGTGACCTTTTCCAGAGTTGTGTGCACCTCACGGCCTGATCAACCAGGCTCTCACTGTGTGCACCACCACCACCACCACAAAGGCTACACGGTAATCACGAACGATATAGAAGCAGTGTTATTTTACAACGTGTATGAAAAACACCTTAGTGCTGAGATTGGCAATTACCGCACAGAAGAACAAATCTACAGTCTAAACTACTTGTGAAGAAGACCACAAGATAGCTTAATTAATAAGGTAAGCAGTGTGGGGTATTTTCAGGATGCAGTGCATAAGAGTGTACTACCTCCTAGGTATTTACTGCAAGGTGAGAGTAGGTGGTGGTGGTGGTGGTGTTGGTGGTGTTGGTGGTGGTGGTGCGTGCAGTCTGCGCTCATTGGCCCTCACAGGAAGGTGAAGCTGCTTGAAATAGTGACCGTTGTGGAGGCTGATGACGTGGAGATGTTCGTTATGAGAAGGTGGGTGGGTAGGTGTACTCACCTAGTTGAGGTTGCAGGGGTCGAGTCCAAGCTCCTGGCCCAGCCTCTTTACTGGTCGCTACTAGGTCACTCTCCCTAAACCGTGAGCTTTATCATACCTCTGCTTAAAGCTATGTATGGATCCTGCCTCCACTACATCGTTTCCCAAACTATTCCACTTCCTGACTACTCTATGACTGAAGAAGTACTTTCTAACATCCCTGTGATTCATCTGTGTCTTCAACTTCCAACTGTGTCCCCTTGTTGCTGTGTCCCATCTCTGGAACATCCTGTCTTTGTCACCTTGTCAATTCCTCTCAGTATTTTGTATGTCGTTATCATGTCCCCCCTATCTCTCTTGTCCTCCAGTGTCGTCAGGTTGATTTCCCTTAACCTCTCCTCGTAGAACATATCTCTAGCTCTGGGACTTGTCTTGTTGCAAACCTTTGCACTTTCTCTAGTTTCTTTACGTGCTTGGCTAGGTGTGGGTTCCAGACTGGTGCCGCATACTCCAATATGGGCCTAACGTACACGGTGTACAGGGTCCTGAACGATTCCTTATTAAGATGTCGGAATGCTGTTCTGAGGTTTGCTAGGCGCCCATATGCTGCAGCAGTTATTTGGCTGATGTGGGGTTCAGGAGATGTGCCTGGTGTTATACTCACCCCAAGATCTTTTTCCTTGTAGTCTCTGGCCCCCCCTAGACTGTATTCCGTCTGCGGTCTTCTTTGCCCTTCCCCAATCTTCATGACTTTGCACTTGGTGGGGTTGAACTCCAGGAGCCAATTGCAGGATCAGGTCTGCAGCCTGTCCAGATCCCTTTGCAGTTCTGCCTGGTCTTCGATAGAATGAATTCTTCTCATCAGCTTCACGTCATCTGCAAACAGGGACACTTCGGAGTCTATTCCTTCCGTCATGTCGTTCACAAATACCAGAAACAGCACTGGTCCTGTGTGTGTGCGTGTGCGTGTGCGTGTGCGTGTGCGTGTGTGTGTGTGTGTGTGTGTGTGTGTGTGTGTGTGTGTGTGTGTGTGTGTGTGTGTGTGTGTGTGGGCGTGTGCGTGTGGGCGTGTACTCACCTGTTTGTGGTTGAGGGGTCTAGTCATAGCTCCTGGCCCCGCCTCTTCGCTGGTCGCTACTGGGTCCACTCTACCTGCTCCATGAGCCTTATCGTACCTCTTCTTAAAACTATGTATGGATCCTGCCTTCACTACATCACTTTCTAGACTCTTCCAATTCCTGACAACTCTATACTTCCTAATATCCCTGTAACTCATCTGAGTCTTCAATTTCTAATTGTGACCCCTTGTGGCTGGTCAGGTACTGACTTTAGGTACCTGTCCAAAGCCTTCTTGAAGACAGCCAGGAGTCTATTGGTAATCCCCCTTATCTATATTGGGAGGCAGTTGAACAGTCTTGGGCCTCTGACACTTATGTTGTTGTCTTTTATCGTGTTAGTGGCGTCCCTGCTTTTCATTGGGGGGATGTTGCATCGTCTGCCGAGTCTTTTGCTTTCATATGTAGTGATTTTCGTGTGTAAATTTGGTACTAATCCCTGTAGGATTTTCCAAGTGTATATAATCATGTATCTCTCCCGCTTGCATTCCAGGGAGTACAGGTCGAGGAACTTCCAACGTTCCCAGTAATTTAAGTGTTTTATTGCCCTTATGTGTTCCGTAAATGTTCTCTGTACATTTTCTAGGTCAGTAATTTCACCTGCCTTGAAAGGTGCTGTTAGTGTGCAGCAATATTTCAGCCTAGATTGAACAAGCAACATGAAGGGTGTCATCATGGGCTTGACATCCCTAGTTTTGAACGTTCTCATTATCCATCCTGTCATTTTTCTAGCAGATGCAATCAATACAGTGTTGTGGTAATTGAAAGTGAGATCCTTACATTATCACTCCCAGGTCTTTTACATTAGTTTTTCGCTCTATTGTGTGGTTGGAATTTGTTTTAAACTCCGATATGGTTTCAATTTCCTCACGTTTTCCATATCTGAGTAATTGAAATTTCTCATCATTGAACTTCATATTGTTTTCTGCGGCCCATTTGAAGACTTGGTTGATGTCCGCCTGGAGTCTTGCAGTGTCTTCAATGGAGGACACTGTCATGCAGATTCGGATATTATCTACAAAGGAAGACACGGTGCTGTGGTTCACATCCCTGTCTGTGTCAGATATGAGGATGAGGAACAGGATGGAAGAGAGTACTGTGCCTTGTGGAACATAGCTTTTCACAGTAGCCGCCTCAGACTTTACTCTGTTAACTACTATTCTTCGTGTTCTGTTAGGAAATTATAGATCCATCTGTAAACTTATTCGTATATCACGCATTTTGTGCGCTATTACACCTTGGTCACACTTGTCTAAGGCTTTTGCAAAGTCTGTGTATACCACATTTGCTTTTGTGTGTAGGTGTATTTAGTATGATTGTGTGTAGGTGTATTTAGTATGATTGTGTGTAGATGAATTTAGTATGATTGTGTGTAGATGTATTTAGTATGATTGTGTGTAGGTGTATTTAGTATGATTGTATGTGTAATTAGCATGATTGTAAGCGTATTTAGTATCAGTGTAAGTGTGTTTAGTATCAGTGTAAGTGTATTAGTATCAGTGTGTGTGAGTGTATTTAGTATCAGTGTATTACCTGGAGACCTGGAGTTTACCTGGAGAGAGTTCCGGGGGTCAACGCCCCCGCGGCCCGGTCTGTGACCAGGCCTCATGGTGGATCAAGGCCTGATTAACCAGGCTGTTACTGCTGGCCGCACGTAATCCAACGTACGAACCACAACCCGGCTGGTCAGGTGCCTGTCCAGCGCCTGCTTGAAGACAGCCAGGGGTCTATTGGTAATCCCCCTTATGTATGCTGGGAGGCAATTGAACAGTCTTAGGCCCCTGACACTTATTGTGTTGTCTCTCAACGTGCTAGTGACACCCCTGCTTTTCATTGAGGAGATGTTGCATCGTCTGCCGAGTCTTTTGTTTTCGTAGGGAGTGATTTTCGTGTGCAAGTTTGGTACTAGTCCCTCTAGGATTTTCCATGTGTATATAATCATGTATCTCTCCCTCCTGCGTTCCAGGGAGTACAGGTTCAGAGTGTATTTAGTATGATTGTAAGTGTATTTAGTATCAGTGTAAGTGTATTAGTATGATTGTATGTGTAATTAGTATGTATGCGTAATTAGTATGATTGTATGTGTAATTAGTATGATTGTATGTGTAATTAGTATGATTGTATGTGTAATTAGTATGATTGTATGTGTAATTAGTATGATTGTATGTGTAATTAGTATGGTTGTGAATGTAATTAGTATGATTGTAAGTGTATTAGTATGATTGTATGTGTAATTAGTATGATTGTATGTGTAATTAGTATGGTTGTGAATGTAATTAGTATGATTGTAAGTGTATTAGTATGATTGTATGTGTAATTAGTATGATTGTATGTGTAATTAGTATGATTGTATGTGTAATTAGTATGAGTGTATGTGTAATTAGTATGATTGTATGTGTAATTAGTATGATTGTAAGTGTATTTAGTATGTGTGTAGGTGCATTTATTATAATTGTGTAAATGTGTATATAGTATGAGTGTGTAGGTGTATTTAGTATGAGTGTGCATAGTTGTATTTATTATGTGTGGGTGTTTATCATACTATGTTGTGATTGCTGCTCTGTGTTGGTTCCCTCTTGACCGCTATCTTCAGTTCAGTATAAGTCACTGCCACTGTGTAACTGTAATATTCTTGCGCTTAATTCAACCACTGTAACAACTTCAAACATCACACTGTAAATACACGGGTAAACTTACCTGAATAAACTTACATCACTGTGTAAACACATGTAAATTCAGCGGTAGACCGATTGGTCTTATGAGGTAGGTTAGCGGTAGACCGTTTGATCATGTAAGGTAGGTCAGTGGTAGACCGTTTGGTCTTATAAGGTAGGTCAGCGGTAGACCAGTAGAGCGGTAAACAGTTCGACCTTGTAAGGTCTAGACCACTCGGCTCATAGCCAGTGGTCTCTCGTTCAATCCTGGGCGGTGAGAGACGTCTGGGTGGGATTTCTGACTTAACCTGTCACCAATCTTGAGTTTTTTTCCTTATTCTACTTTGGCGTCGGGGCTTGATGCCAGGCTTTCTCGTTGATTGCTTGGTCAACCAAGCTGTTGTGGTGGCAGCCCGCTGGATCACATAGCTTGGTTGATCTACCACTCTGCGGAGGTGAGTTTGATGTAGCTAACATTCATTAGGTACCTAGGAATAAGTCTGCTATTGCTGGTCGCATGCCAGGGATAGACCTAAGGATTCTAACAAATGAATCATACAGCTTGGCTGGCCTGGGTTATTATTCCTCCGGGGTTATTTTGTTCTGATTGTTAACCCTGGGATAACCCCCCAAAAAAGCCACGTTATCAGACTGGCTTCCGTTTACTAGTGTCTTTTAATTTTCTTTCCCAGGATGCGACGATCCACAGCAGTCGACTAACACCCAGGTACCAAGTTACTGCCAGGTGAACTGGGGCAGCAGGTGTAAGGAAACCTGCCCAGCCACTCTTCCAGGAATCGAACCTCATACCTTCAGCTTGTGAGCTTAGGCTGCTACCAGTTGAGGCACGAGCACCCACAGAATAAAGCCTTCATCCCTATAAAAGAATAAATAAGACATTCTGGGATGCCTCGCTGGGCTATATATATTAGACCAAAGGCAAAATTGACGTTGGGAATGCTGTTTGTGCGATCTAAAATCAATGATATGGTGTAGTAATAGCACGATGCTAAATTTTTTGCCGATACTGGTATTCAGTTTTAGTTCGATACCAATACCTATGCTGATCCCATCAAAATTAGTCGACAACCCATTCTTCCCCCCCTCGTCCCCCGGTACCGATACTTTGGGACACTCTTAGCATGGTGATGCAGACAATATGTGTACAGTTCACGGAACGTTTCGTTGTAGTGGCTTCTTCAGTCCTGTATAAGCCACAGTGGCAAAACGTTTCCCTGAATAAATGTCCTGAGCTGCACAAGTGTTTTTTTCACCTGTGATCAGACTTCTTGGGTCAGTCAGAAGCCTGAGTCGATCTCTCACTGTGATAACATGAACGTATATGGATCAACTTAAAATGTGTGAACAGATTGAATTATGTTGTAGTAACCAGGCTTGGGCTTAGTTACAAGTACTTCTGGTAGTTTAGCAGACACACACATGAGTTAGTTTAATATGTTTATTATGCATGATCAAACCTTATGATCACCCTTATCATCACAGTCTTGAACACTATGTGCTTCTTTGTTCACTTACTAAGGAATATAGAGATGGACAGTATAATAACCTGTGATATGTCAAGATATCGTATTTGTGAAAATAAGGTAATAGACATATTAAGCAAATTTCCTAAATTTGCTGGCAACAGATATGTCATCTGTTGAAACAAATCCAAATGTACTACTTTTAACCCTTTAGAGGCCTAGTTCCTAGGCCTTTTGCGTATCCGATATGTTATTCCACTACTGTCCATAGGATGTATATGGGGTACACAATGAATTAGCCGCTTCGGTGGCAAAATTCAAATCCAATTTCGGGTCTGATCACGGGTGGGCCTGTTATCTACTGTTGCCTGCTGTCCTGTTTGACAACGATCGTCTGCTGTTGTTATGCCTTTACTGTTGTCTGCTGTCCTACTCTGGCAGTTACCATCTACAATTGTCATGCTGTTTGTGTTATGTGTTGCACCGTGATGTTATAGCAGATATTATTATGTTACTGTTGTCCGCTGCACTGTGCTCAGAAATCTGTCATCTACTGTTGTGATGCTGTTAATATTATTATCTGTTGTACTGTGCTCTCTCCACCACATCAACATCCTGTTGTCGCTACCACTACATACCTCCCCTGTGCTGTGTAACTAATTAATAAATTCGACACTAATTTATACCATCATGAGTCCATCCTTTCGTGATGATTTGATGAAAATGTTATGAATAATCAGCGTTGAATGATTGTTTTTTGTGAGGCTGGTATGTGAGCGAATTGATGGCAGCGTCACGGGGAGGCTGGTATGTGAGCGAATTGACGGCGGCGTCACGGGGAGGCTGGTATGTGAGCGAATTGACGGCGGCGTCACGGGGAAGAGTGAAGCTTCGTGGATGGCTGAACCAGCATCCAAGTTTATCATTGATTGCACAGATTCACTTCATACTGGTTTGCATATATTATTATTATTATTATATTGGGAAGCGCTAAACCCAAATGAGATGTAATCAGGCTTGAACTGAGAGCGGGGAAGGGTAGCTCCAATTTCTGTGATCAAGAGCCTTTCACTGGTACGACGGCTGTGATGCGAGCAAGATGTTTTGGTACATCATCAATAGTGCAATCAGTGGCCACGAGGAATGTGTTGGTTGAGAAACTGCAAATCTCCAAGCTGATATAAACAGTCTTCTAGTGAGCTTGATATGAACAGTCTTCAGTGAGCCGCAGAAAGCAACAATACTGTGCTCACTGAGGACAAATTTCAGTTACTCCACTATGGAAAAAAATTAGGAACTTCAACCTGGAAGGGAGTATACACACTAACCACAATATTGAGCAAAGGACTAACGTGAAGGACTTAGGAGTGATAATGTCTGAGGATCTAACTTTCAGTGATCACAACATTTTAATTTTCACGACCGCAGGATAATGAGACTCGATAACAAAAACCTTAAACACTAGAGATGCCGAGTCAATGATGATTCTCTTTCAAGTCATTTGTTCTCTCTAGACTGCAATATCTGGAAAATGTACAGAGAACCTTCACTGCCCTTATAAACTCACTCAAACACCTAAATTACTATGAACGCTTGAAGTCCCGCGAACTGTGCTCCACTGAGCGTTATCGAGGATACAAAATTTACATCTGGAAAATTTCTAGAGTGGTTGCAGTCCTACTCACAGAAATCATTGCCTATGAAAACAAAAGACTCGGCAGACTGAGGGTCGCCTTAAGTACACTAAGAAATAACCCATTAATTGTGAGGAGACCAAGACTTTTTAACACTCTTTTTTCACACATAAGAGGAATTACCAACAGACTGGATGATTTCTTCTTCAGTTCCTGTTCAGCCGGGCTGTAGTGCATATATGTACTGAACCGAGTGCGGCTAGCACCAACAACCTGGTAAACCTAGGTGAGCAAGGATCACTTTTAGATAGTGATCAAGCCATCCACAGGGAGTCCTGGTCTGGGACCGAGTCGCGGAGGCGTTGACCCCCCGGAACACACCTCAGGTAGACTCCAGGTAGGTAGAAATATATTATGAATTACCATATGTTACGCAGAATATGGGATTACCTGGGATCTAAAGCCTTGTCTAAGGGTAAAGGTAAAAGTACACCTCAGGCAGAAACAGGCCACCCACGGCTGTCCCAGTCACAACAGAAAGTGTTAAACCAACATTCGTTACTTCACTGGGTTGGTTAAGAGAGGGTTAGGCAGAAATCCTAGTTAGGAAAATATATATTTATTCGTCATAACACTATATACACCGTCTAGAATGGAAATATAAACACATATGCTGTATAATGTGATCCTTTATTGACAACGTTTCGCCCACACAGTGGGCTTTTTCAAGTCACAAACAGATCTGTTTGTGACTTGAAAAAGCCCACTGTGTGGGCGAAACGTTGTCAATAAAGGATCACATTATACTGCATATGTGTTTATATTTCCATTGTGTCGGTATTTTATACCATTTATTTTCACACCCTCTAGAAAACACCTTCATATATCTATCCTAAACGCCCAAATAACGGTACACAAAAAGCAGGCGGCTGGAGAGTCCAGGAAAACAAACACTTAGCTTAGCAATGCCAGGCCTCCACTACTCCAATACCGACCCCATTCCTTATTTCCTCACTCATCCCACTGCACCCTGACCATGTCAGAGCATAGGTGAGCATACAGGTAAACCATAAAAGGGCCTATGGCTTGAGTTAGCTAAACAAATGGAGTACACAACTACAAAACTTATCTTAAATACACTGCATATCTGACGCCAGCCTCCATGCCATGCTGACTCCACGTGACTCCCCAAGCCACCTTACCCGCTAACCAAAACACAGTTGGAAAATAAATCCCTGGCAGGATTTCCTTACATTTACAGTTTAAAGTACTTCACAGTACCCCCAATTGCACATTATGAATTATAAAATTATGCTTTACAATTATAACATTCATACTATTATGGCACACTTCACCATTGTATATACTTTACAATTTCATGCAGAACCCTGCATAACACCAAATTGTACACTTTTGGGACAGCAAGGTACAGGGAGTTTGAAGCATTTCTGTCATCAACAATGGAGCTTGTAGTGCGAGGATCCTCTTGGTAACTTGAGGAAACTTTTCGTAATAATTTGAGGATCCTTTTGGAAACTCGAAGTCATCAGAAGGTGACCGTGTGAGCTAGTGTCCAAGGATTCATTGTCCTGTTTCATGACCAACCTTACCTAACCTCTCCAAGTCATCTGTCTGTGAATCCTCAAAGGACGTAAACTTGTGGTCTGACTATGCGTCAGTCTGCCGCCATGCTTTCCCTCATGAAGACACGTTACCTTGATGGGTGTAGAGCTGTGTAGTAAACTGAGCTGGTGGAGAGGAAGAGTGGTGTGAAGGGTGTGATTCCTCCATCACTGCCTTTGCACGGAAAAGCATTTTAAGTGGAGCTTTATGGGGAAATAATCTTAACAAGTAGGGAAGGCAAGTGCGGGGTGGCCAGAGGCGCGCGCACGTGTGTATATACTCACTTGATTGTAGTTACAGGGGTCGAGTCTTCAGATTCTGGCCCCGCCAATCCAGATTCAGCTCCATCTGGTATGTCGAGACTTAGCTTTGTCACCTAGACCACCTTGATTGGCATCACTGATTTCTGGCTTCTTAGTCCTTATCATATCCTTGAAGTTGTGTATTTGCCTCCACTACTGCCTCATCCACATCATTTGCACGTTTCAACCACCCTCTGCCTGCCTTGATCCTGGTGTAACTTACGCCCGCCACCAGGATGCTGCCCACTTGGAGGACACGATATTTTACCTGCAGTAACTAGCACACATGAACTACTGGACCAATAAGGCGCAAGTAACTCCCCCACTGTCCAGCTTTGCTCAGTCAAGTTATTCAACAAGTTTTAAAGTTTTTCTTAGTGTTAAAAATCTGTTTTTAGTGACTAACAAGTTTTACTTCGCATTTGGTCGGACTCTTACGTGTGAAGGAATCCACGCTATTCTAATTCTCCTTTTTTAAATTATGATTATGGGGGGAACGATAAACCCGTAGGGACTACACAACGCATGTGGTGGGGGGAGGGGGTGGAAGACATTCAGGCTTAATTCAGGGAATTGGAGCACAGATCCAATTCCCTAGATCAAGAGCCCCTCACCAGCATCAAGGAACCTCCCTTGAGAGAGCTTTTTTTTTAATAATTTCTACATTATTCCTACAGCGCTACATACACAAGCACGCTACATACACAAGCACGCTACATACACAAGCATGCTACATACACAAGCATGCTACATACACAAGCATGCTACATACACAAGCATGCTACATACACAAGCACGCTACATACACAAGCACGCTACATACACAAGCATGCTACATACACAAGCACGCTACATACACAAGCACGCTACATACACAAGCACGCTACATACACAAGCACGCTACATACACAAGCATGCTACATACACAAGCACGCTACATACACAAGCACGCTACATACACAAGCACGCTACATACACAAGCACGCTACATACACAAGCACGCTACATACACAAGCATGCTACATACACAAGCACGCTACATACACAAGCACGCTACATACACAAGCATGCTACATACACAAGCATGCTACATACACAAGCATGCTACATACACAAGCATGCTACATACACAAGCACGCTACATACACAAGCATGCTACATACACAAGCATGCTACATACACAAGCATGCTACATACACAAGCACGCTACATACACAAGCACGCTACATACACAAGCACGCTACATACACAAGCATGCTACATACACAAGCACGCTACATACACAAGCATGCTACATACACAAGCATGCTACATACACAAGCATGCTACATACACAAGCACGCTACATACACAAGCATGCTACATACACAAGCACGCTACATACACAAGCACGCTACATACACAAGCACGCTACATACACAAGCACGCTACATACACAAGCATGCTACATACACAAGCACGCTACATACACAAGCACGCTACATACACAAGCACGCTACATACACAAGCACGCTACATACACAAGCACGCTACATACACAAGCACGCTACATACACAAGCACGCTACATACACAAGCATGCTACATACACAAGCACGCTACATACACAAGCACGCTACATACACAAGCACGCTACATACACAAGCACGCTACATACATAAGCATGCTACATACACAAGCACGCTACATACACAAGCACGCTACATACACAAGCACGCTACATACACAAGCACGCTACATACACAAGCACGCTACATACACAAGCACGCTACATACACAAGCATGCTACATACACAAGCATGCTACATACACAAGCATGCTACATACACAAGCACGCTACATACACAAGCATGCTACCTACACAAGCACGCTACATACACAAGCACGCTACATACACAAGCACGCTACATACACAAGCATGCTACATACACAAGCATGCTACCTACACAAGCATGCTACATACACAAGCACGCTACATACACAAGCACGCTACCTACACAAGCACGCTACATACACAAGCATGCTACATACACAAGCATGCTACATAAGCATGCTACATACACAAGCATGCTACATACACAAGCATGCTACATACACAAGCACGCTACATACACAAGCATGCTACCTACACAAGCATGCTACATACACAAGCATGCTACATACACAAGCATGCTACCTACACAAGCATGCTACATACACAAGCATGCTACCTACACAAGCATGCTACATACACAAGCATGCTACATACACAAGCATGCTACATACACAAGCACGCTACATACACAAGCATGCTACCTACACAAGCATGCTACATACACAAGCATGCTACATACACAAGCATGCTACATAAGCATGCTACATACACAAGCATGCTACATACACAAGCACGCTACATACACAAGCATGCTACATACACAAGCACGCTACATACACAAGCACGCAACACACACATCTCAAGGGTATTTAGAGCAAGTAATGAGAGGGAGCCATTTACAATTAATGTGTTTGAAGTCAGCTTGCACAAGCTGGAGATCAACAAGTATGGCAAATAGTTTAGTTTGTAAGGTGGAAGCCCAGTTATTAATTGTAATACACTTCTGTATTGTAGTACCATCAGGCTAGTGTACAACACACTCCCCTGTCACAGTCATCACCATAGTTTGTGGGATATTTCTAGTTTCTTAACTCTCTGCTTTCGCGAAATTGAGATATCCTGAATGATAAGATGCCATCCTACATATTAGGTAAAAGGACACAAGTGCGACTAATGCGACTGTGTATTGTGGTAACGTTTCGCTCTCCAGGAGGTTGACAAAGCTCCTGGAGAGCGAAACGTTGCCACAATAAAATGACGCATTAGTTGCACTTGGATCCTTTTACCTAACATATTGTAGGTAATTCTACCAACATTATTACTATCCTATATAGAGCAAAAAGGCACAATGCCGTGACTGGAACAATACACAAATAGCCCACACACAGGAGAAAGAAACTTACGACTACGTTTCGGTCCGACTTGGACTATTAACAAGTTAATGGTCGAAGATGGACTGAAACTTCATCATAAGTTTCTATACGTACCGTCCTACATGTCTTTGCTAGTGACTCCAGTCCTATGATCAAATACATTGTTCTGGTCATACCATGGAAAGGAACACCTGGCCCATACTGTAAAAATGTGCAGTATGAGAAGACATGATCACGACATACAAAATATTCCTTGCCTAGACTAAGGTAGATAAAAGAATTAATTCGACCATATGTTAAAATGTGACTTTATACGTGGATTCAAAATAATTAAAAAAATCATGTGGATAATCGAGGGAGGCTCAGGAGCTGGAGCCAAACCCTCGCATGTTAGGTACTCACAATAAAACAGTTACAGGCATCCAGTTAGTCAATGGTTAGCTGGCGAGGATCATCAGTTGGACCTGCGTCCTCGCAGAGGCAAGAAGAAAAAACAGTGAGAAATGCAACATTATCCGCACTGGAATGACCTTCAGGTCGCTGGGATGATCAGTCACTAATGTAATGAAGAATGAAACACTTGTGCAACTTTTAGGAATCTTTACTGAGGAAACGTTTCGCCAGCCAGTGGCTTCTTCAGTTCAATACAGAGAAAATTGGGGAAGGATGAGGAGAATGTGGTAATCATGGCTAACCCGACGGTGTGGAGTTTTGAGACTCTGATCGCGGGTTCTAATCCCACCCGTGGTATGGTTTATGTGGTAATCAGTCCCTCAACCTGGCTGAGGGACTGATCACCACATTCTCCTACGAACTAGGCCCCAAAAGGATTAACAGGAGTACATTTGGATATACTCTTTATCTACAAGTGGAGTTTGGCCAGTCAGTGGAGTGGGTGACCACTGAGAGTCTCACCCTGTGCTAGAGGCAATGCTGGCTAGGGTAATCCAGGGCTTCCTCTTCTCCCTTTTCCAGTATTAATTACTTAATTGGCCAGGTGGGTACAACAAAGACATAACAACAGCGTGAAAACAAGTGAGCCCTGGGGGGGGGGAGGGAAGAGGGGAGGGAGGCCACCTCTGCTATTGTGAAGGTAAATTTACCTTACTTCCTCTTGACACTTTTTTTCTGGTGCTGTAAAACTCCAAAATGTGGGTGGGCGAGCAGGTGGTGGTAACGACAGGTGGTTACGACAGGCGGTGGTAACGACAGGTGGTTACGACAGGCGGTGGTATCGACAGGTGGTTACGACAGGCGGTGGTAACGACAGGTGGTTACGACAGGCGGTGGTAACGACAGGTATTAGTGATGCCAGTATTGGGATGAACAGGTGTGTAAACAAACAGGCAGTCAGACAAAGAAGCAAACAGGTAGGCAGACAGAATGCTAGTTAAGGAGGCATGCATTGGGTAGGCAGGTAAGAAAGCAGACAGGCACGTATGGAGTCCCATGGCACGGTTGGTAACGCATTCACCTCACATAGTGAGAGTCCATAGTTCGATCCCCGGCACGGGTGAGAACGTCGGACATATTTCCTTACACCTGCTGCCCTTGTTCACCTATCAGTAATTAGGTACCTGGGTGTTAGTCAATTGTTGTGGGTGGCATCCTGGGGGAAGTCGGTAATATACCCTAGATAAAGCTGGGCTTTGAAACGAATTCTTACTCTGTAAAACTGATCTTTAAAAAGAAGAGTCAGGCAGCCAGACATTGCGGGACATGGGAAGGCAGACAGCAGGAAACCTCCCCCATCATGGTCCATCAAATAGCAACCTAGAATTACTTCCACTCATACTACTACTATTTCTACTATCACTTCTACCACCTATCTTTCACCTAACGTGATATATATATATATATATATATATATATATATATATATATATATATATATATATATATATATATATATATATATATATATTTGTGTGTGTGTGTGTGTGTACCAAAAGAACCTTAGAAAACTTACCTACCTTATTATAACAAGCACAATTAAATTTAGCATAATCCAACTAAATATATTTTAGATAAGTTTACAATAATTTAATAAACAAACCCAATGAATATATTTTTTCGTTAGGTTCAGAATGATTTTTGCGAAATTATTGCATACACAAATTTTCGCTTGCCTTATTCGGCAAGAAAAGCGTTGCTAATTAAGCCAAAATCGCAAGTTTTACCTTATATATATATATATATATATATATATATATATATATATATATATATATATATATATATATATATATATATATATATATATATATATATATATATTATATATATATATATACATATATATATTATATATATATATATATATATATATGCATATATATATTATATATATATATATATACATATATATATATATATATATATATATATATATATATATATATATATATATATATATATATATATATAAAATTAACACGTCGGCCGTTTCCCACCAAGGCAGGGTGGCCCGAAAAAGAAAAACTTCCATCATCATTCACTCCAGCACTGTCTTACCAGAAGGGCGCTTACACTACAGTTATAAAACTGCAACATTAACATATATATGTGTGTGTGTGTGTGTGTATGTAGCATCGTACATATATATATTTTGCTAAGTATAGTTTTAACCTACTGCCTAATCTGACATTGGTAAAACCCACTCCCCAAAATGATAAACAGGAATTAATAATAATCTAAGTAAACCTTCCCGAGTTAAGGAATGTAGAGGATTATTATTATACGCATGCGGGCGCCAACCTGCAGGAGACATGCATTGCCTAGATGAATGGGAAGTAATCACGTTAGATCTAAGGGAAGCTTGGTGCAATTCCTTGGACCAAGAGCCCTCGGAGGCATCAGGGGACCTCTCCTTATATCCATTTATAAATACGTATATGGGGAAACATATTGTAGGTACTTGTTGTTTGTATGTGGGGAAACACATGTTATAAATGCTTATGTTACTTTTATGTGTGGACTTACCATTCGTCGATGTATATTGAAAATCCAAATGTAAGTAATTCGCTATAATGGCGAACACATAAGTGGTAGATCAGAGGCATCACCTGATAGTAAACTAAGTCAACACAATAAGGCAGTCAAGAAGGCAAGACAAGGGCAAGGCAAACACAGCAGGGGGAGATTTCGTTATCCATATATTCCTTCACTACTTATTAACAATATGTACAATATTAATAGATTAAGTTAGCAGAATACGTATTGATACAACCAAGAGTCAGTCAAAGGCAACGAGTGGACACAACCAATATTAGAGAAAGTCTGTCTCCCAGTCAGGTGGGTAGGGTTGACGTCACCTGGGCTGGGGAAGCCGACTTCCACGTGATTCGTGGGTTGAACTTGACAGTGAGCTCAGCAGTGGGGCCTCAGAACTGCTACACTGAATTGCCGTTTCACTGGTTGAGAGGGCATGCCAGATGGTTGTGTGACGTACCTCGAATAAAACGTACCATACTCAGTGCACGCCGCACTCACGTACTAACCAAAAGCTGTCTACTACTACTATTACTAAATTTACTACTGCTCTACCATTGCTTACTATTGCCATTACTACTACTAATAAGCTAGTTCATATTTACCTGGTCGTCCTACCTACCTGGAGGTTACCTGGAGGTTATTCCGGGGATCAACGCCCCCGCGGCCCGGTCCTAAGGTGGTTCCTGAGTTAACATCAAGGTTCCAGGGATCACAGCCAGAGTTTGCACATTATATAGTTGAATCATGTATTAGCAAATTACTTCTCTAGTTGTTTACTACATGACTGGTATGTATTTTGTGCACTAAGCAGTCTGTTACGTTGAACATTAACTTTGCATGAAAATCGTTGAATAAATGTGTGTTGCACCTCTTGCCTCGAAGTTTCATTCCAGGAGAGAGGGAGGGAGGGAGGGGGCCACGTAAATAAAAGATACACATAGGAACACTGGCAAACAGACAGGTCGAGAGGGAAACAAACATGCAGGAAAGCAGGTGGTAGGCAGTCATTCAGGCAGCAGTGAAGTTGGTAGCAGGCAGGGATCAGTCAAGTACCGGGCAGTCATGTAAGCCCCAGACAGGTTAGCAGACAGGTAGTAGTCATACAGGTAGGCTGAAAGGCAGGCAGGTAGGCTTGCAGCCAGACAAGAAGGTAGGAATGCAGGTAAGCTGGTAACTAGCCAGGCTTGCAGCTAGGCAGACAGGTAGCTAGGCAGGCAGCTGAGCATGTAGACAGCTAGGCAGGCAGCTAGGGAGGCAGGCAGGAATGCAGGCAGGCAGACAGGTAGCTAGGCAGGCAGGCAGGTAGCTAGGCAGGCAGGCAGGCAGGCAGGAATGGGTGTTAGGGTGGAAAGTGGCCTTGCTGTGGCCTTGGTACACTGGTGGAGATCCATTATCGACCCCTTCCCTTTGCTACCTCTCCCCTCACTCTCCCCCTTCCCCCTCTCTCACCCTCTCCCCTCCACTCCCTCGCCCTTCTCCCCCCTCTCACGCTTTCTCTTTACACTGCATTCTTTCTTACTACTTCCTCTTTCTTGCTCCCTCCTATATCTTCTTCCTTCCCCTTACTTCCCCCCCCCCTCTCTCTCTCTCGCTCTCTCTCCCTGTCTTTGGTCATCAGGCTTCCCTTCCTTCCAAAGCTTACCTTCCTTCCTAAGCTTCTCTTCTTTCCAGAGCTTCCTTTCCTTACCAAGCTTACCTTCCATCCAAAGCTTCCCTTCTAAACCTTCCTTCCCTTCTAAACCTTCCTTCCCTTCTAAAGCTTCCCTTTCAAAGGTTCCTCTTCAAAGGTTCCTCTTCAAAGGTTCCTCTTCAAAGTTTCCCTTCTAAAGCTTCCCTTCTAAAGCTTCCCTTCTAAAGCTTCCCTTCTAAAGCTTCCCTTCTAAAGCTTCCCTTACTTCTAAAACTTCCATCCCTCCCAAAGCTGGTGGGCAGCGTAGCCTGATGGTCACATGAGAGGCGTCACTAGTGATTAATTGCTACAGTATTACTACTTAACATCTCGAGATGATTCCACCTTCTCAGTCACAATACTCTCTCTAGAGATCTGCTGGGCTTTACTGCATTTTTAGTGTGGTGGTGATGTTCTTGGTGTCGGTGGTGGTGGTTTTGTGTGCCGATGATAGTGTAGGAATTGACAAAACATAAATACTTGACAGCATAATTATTTGAAGGTTTCCACTGGCAATACGTGGAGTGTGTGTCACGTGTAGCTGCAAGAACGTAAACACCAGCCAGAGGATCTATAAGAACGAGTGATGGATTGTTATTTTACCTGATACTGAAGGCAGACAGCACACGCCATCCCTCGCTTGCATATGATGGAATCCCTGAAAGTAGGTGCTTGCTGATCCAGGTTCCTGGGTTGAGGACATCCATCCGTCACACTCAGGTGCTCCCTCTTGGTGAAAAGTAAAAACTGAGTTAGTACATTTTTTCTGTTATTTAAGTTGTTGTTGGGTGTCCTTAGTTGTTTTTGTCTGCCAGTTCATTCTGCATTAAATCTTTAGATCGACCTCAGTTTCACCTGGATTTTTTTTTATTTGAATAATGGAGTGAGAGAAGGAAATATGACCTAATGAAGGGCAGGAGTGCCTTGGGCGCAATAAGAGAGCACTGTATCAACATCCGTGGCCCCGGTCTATTCACCAGTCTAACAGAATTTTTCAGATATAATGTTAAGACAAATGGAGAAGTCTTCAAGAGGAAAGTCGGGCAGTATTTCTGTCAAGTACCAGATCAGTCAGGTTGTGATGAATATGTTGGGCATGGGGCCACCAACAGCAACAGTCTAGTTGATCAGGCAAGCCTGTACCATGGCCAGGCTAAGGAGGAAAGCTTTCACAGACATATAACGGAAATGTAGCCTCGATGTTGGATCCTGAGGGTGAGCTGCAGACACTAAGGAAGACGCCTTATAAAACAAGCTTCCATTGGGACTCTGGTACCCTCTGTGTAGATCAAAGGTCACCAAACTCTTCAGTTCGTCGACTCCTTCATGAAGTTTCAGATTGTTCATTGACCCCCCAAACATTTATTATATAAAATAATTTAATAAATAGTACTTTAAATAATAATACTACGAATAATAATAATAATAATAATAATAATAATAATAATAATGACTTCGTAAAAAATACGTGATATTTAAATTATGAAAAATATAAGATTTAACATACCCTATTTTAGTGACTGTTGATATTAATGGGGAGGATGAGTCTGATGAGAGTCAACAAGGGCTACTTGCTTCTGCTTCAGAATCTCCACGACTACGGTGCTCTTCGCACCTACTCCAAGGTTGAGGGACTGATTACCTCATCTTCTGTATATAGTCCTACTGTCTTCAAGTTATGTCCTAGAATTTGTATTGATAAAGCCATTGGATTTCGAAACGTCTACAATAAAGATACCCAGATGTTGCACAAGTGTCTTAATTTCATCTTGTCGGTATTATATACCATTCTTGCACAACAAGGACACTGATATTTGGTTGGTGATTAGTGAGTTTTAGTGGTAAGTCACCATGCACTTCCAGGTTCAGTCTGCGCCTCTGCTTAGAATTACATTAGCATGGCTAAAATCAGCTTCAGCCATGTACAGACTTGGGATAGAAAGTAAAAATAGGTCAACCTCTGCACAACGCCGGGGGTATTTAGCAACAGTATTTACAACTCGCTTAAGCTGAACAATGTTTTTACTTCGAGATCCATAGTTATGTCAATGAATTCTTCCTGCAACTGAGAGTCAGTGTCTGGATTTTGTATTTCCAAATCGAATTTTGTAAGAATCTAGTCAGGTACTTACCCAGACAATTACTGACTCCCTTTTGATCCTCAGCCAGTTACTGACCCCTTCGATGGGGCTATCGACCCTTAGGGCTATCGACCCTTAGGACTATCGACCCTTAGGACTATCGACCCTTAGGGGTCGATATTGACCACTTTGGGGAACCCTGGTAAAGAGCTTCATGTCATGACTTGATAAAGTTCTACGCAGACTGAAGCATTATTCCAATAAAACTTGTGCAACATGGTTTTTTCCTGGCACGAAGGTGTTAGCAAGTTATTATACACGAATGTATTAGTTGCTGGTGTTGTATCTTTACTTGGTGCACGCACACACGCGTGCACACACGCGTGCACACACGCATGTACACACCCATGCACACCCATGAACACACACACACACACACACACACACACACACACACACACTTCCACACAAGAGATCAGTGCAAAAAACTGGAGGACCAAGCAGGGATAACAGGGAAGGCACTACAATGGATCAGGGAATACTTGTCAGGAAGACAGCAGCGAGTCATGGTACGTGGTGAGGTGTCAGAGTGGGCACCTGTGACCAGCGGGGTCCCACAAGGGGTCAGTCCTAGGACCAGTGCTGTTTCTGGTATTTGTGAACGACATGACGGAAGGAATAGACTCTGAGGTGTCCCTGTTTGCAGATGACGTGAAGTTGATAAGAAGAATTCATTCGATCGAAGACCAGGCAGAACTACAAAGGGATCTGGACAGGCTGCAGACCTGGTCCAGCAATTGGCTCCTGGAGTTCAATCCCACCAAGTGCAAAGTCATGAAGATTGGGGAAGGGCAAAGAAGACCGCAGACGGAGTACAGTCTAGGGGGCTAGAGACTACAAACCTCACTCAAGGAAAAAGATCTTGGGGTGAGTATAACACCTGGCACATCTCCTGAAGCGCACATTAACCAAATAACTGCTGCAGCATATGGGCGCCTAGCAAACCTCAGACCAGCATTCCAACATCTTAATAAGGAATCGTTCAGGACCCTGTACACCGTGTACGTTAGGCCCATATTGGAGTATGCGGCACCAGTTTGGAACCCACACCTAGCCAAGCACGTAAAGAAACTAGAGAAAGTGCAAAGGTTTGCAACAAGACTAGTCCCAGAGCTAAGAGGTATGTCCTACGAGGAGAAGTTAAGGGAAATCGACCTGACGACACTGGAGGACAGGAGAGATAGGGGGGACATGATAACGACATACAAAATACTGAGAGGAATTGACAAGGTGGACAAAGACAGGATGTTCCAGAGATGGGACACAGCAACAAGGGGACACAGTTGGAAGTTGAAGACACAGATGAATCACAGGGATGTTAGGAAGTATTTCTTCAGCCACAGAGTAGTCAGGAAGTGGAATAGTTTGGGAAACGATGTAGTGGAGACAGGATCCATACATAGCTTTAAGCAGAGGTATGATAAAGCTCACGGTTCAGGGAGAGTGACCTAGTAGCGACCAGTGAAGAGGCGGGGCCAGGAGCTTGGACTCGACCCCTGCAACCTCAACTAGGTGAGTACACACACACACACACACACACACACACACACACACACACACACACACACACACACACACACACCTAGCTACCTACACCTACACCTACCCACTTACTTTCCCGCTAAACTAGAGGATATCGCAGTTCAAGGTAGCTTTCAGCGCCATCTAGTTCTGTACTAAGTTTTTGTTTAGTGTTTCTGCTCTATGGCTGATACTGACACGAGGTTCACAGACTCCGCAAATAACGTTGGGTCGCAGTGCAGAGTATGTACTTACACTAGATCAGCTTCAGCAACACTTCCGCACATGGATGAAAAGGGTATAAAATACTGACAGGTTGAAGATTAAGACACAATGGAGCGGAACTCTTCTCCAGGTTCAGAGACTGACCACCTCAATTTTTCTCTAAGGTTGATAGACTAATTACATCATCTTTATTTCATTACTACTGCTCCTTTGTATTTGTGTGATGAATGGTTTTGAAAACCGACAAGTTGAAGAATTGAGACACTTATGCAACACATGGGAATCTTTAATGAAGAAACGTTTCGCCACACAGTGGCTTCATCAGTCCAATACAAAGTAGAAGTGCGTAAGATTCCCATGTGTTGCATAAGTGTCTCAATTCTTCCTTTGTATTTGAATGAAGAAACCTAGTGTGTAGGCGAAACGTTTCATTAATAAAAGATACCCAACTTCTTCACATTCCCTAAGACTCTTGGATTCCAGAAACGGACTTGACTTGCTTTTACGAAACTTTCTGATTGTGTTCGTGCTCACATGGAATGGTGATCAGGTCACGGGGATACATGATCACTTATTTAGAAGATAAGTGAAATGTGCTTTATCTTGTCCTCTAGCCTTGGTTACTTAAGAGTAAGACGGAGAGCAGGATAGCAGATGAATAAGGAGGCTTTAGGAAGGGTAGGGGGTGTGTAGACCAAGTGTTTACAGTGAAACATATAGGTGAACAGTATTTAGATAAGGGTCAAGAGGTTTTTGTGGCATTTATGGATTTGGGAAAGGCGTATGATAGGGTGGACAGGGGAAGGGGGCGCAATGTGGCAGATGTTGGAAATGTATAGAATAGGAGGTAGGTTATCCAAAGCAGTGAAGAGTCTTTACGAGGATAGTGAGGCTCAAGTTAGAGTATGTAGGCGAAAGGGAGATTATTTCCCAGTAAAAGTAGGCCTTAGACAGGGATGGGTGATGTGACCATGGTTGTTCAATATATTTATAGATGGAGTTGTAAGACAAGTGAATGTTCTGGTGTTGGCAAGAGGTGTGGGGTTAAAAGATAAAGAATATAACACAAAGTGGGAGTTGTCACAGTTGCTCTTTGCTGATGACACTGTGCTTTTAAGAGATTCTGAAGAGAAGTTACAGAGGTTGGTTGATGAGTTTGGTAGGGTATGTAAAAGAAGGAAATTAAAATTGAATATAGGAAAGAGTAAGGTGATGAGGATAAAAAAAATTCGGTAATGGAAGATTGAATATCAGATTGGAGGGAGAGAGTATGGAGGAGGTGAATGTATTCAGATATTTGGGAGTGAACGTGTCAGCAGATGGGTCTATGAAAGATGAGGTGAATCATAGAATTGACGGAGGTGAGTGGTGCACTAAGGAGTTTGTAGAGACAAAGAACTTCATCCATGAAAGCAAAGAGGGAAATGTAGGAATGTATGAGAGCATAGTTATACCAATGCTCTTATATGGGTGTGAGGCATGGGTTGTGACTTTCAACAAGGAGAAGGCTGGAGGCAGTGGAGATGTCATGTCTGAGGGCAATGTGTTGTGTAAATATAATGCAGAGAACCCGTAGTTTGGAGATTAGGAGAAGGTGCAGAATTACTAAAACTATTATCCAGAGGGCTGAGGAGGGGTTATTGAGATGGTTTGGACATGTAGAGAGGGTGGAACGAAATAGATTGACTTCGAGAGTGTATAAATCTGTAGTGGAGGGAAGGCAGGGTAGGGATCGGCCTAGGAAAGGTTGGAGAGAGGGGGTAAAGGAGGTTTTGTGTGCGAGGGGCTTGGACTTCCTGCAAGCGTGCATGAGCGTGTTAGATGGGAGCAAATGGAGACAAATGGTTTTTAGGATTTGACGTGCTGTTGGAGTGTAAGCAAGGTAACATCTTTGAAGGGAAACCGGAAGGCCGGACTTGAGTCCTGGAGATGGGAAATACAGTGCCTGCACTCTGAAGGGAGGGGTGTTAATGTTGCAGTTTTATAACTGTAGTGTAAAGCACCCCTCTAGCAAGACAGTGATGGAGTGAATAATCATGAAAGTTTTTCTTTTTCGGGCCACCCTGCCTTGGTGGGAAACGGCCGATGTGTTAATAAATAATAATAGTAACAATAATAATAAATAATAATAACAAAGATTGAGACACTTACGCAACATTTGGGAATCTTTATTGAGGAAACGTTTCGCCACACAGTTGCTTCATCAGTCGAATACAAAGCAGAAAGGTGTAAGGAGAAGAGCATCGTGGGATCTTGATACAAAGAATTCTTCAAAACTTGTCCAACCTTTGGATGAAGACCTACTTCGACTGGTGGATGGTACCACTATGACTCCGCCTCCTCCTGCTTCGCCTCACCTGACTACAGTATATAAGCCACGTCTACGGCCCTAAGCTGTACATTCTACAAGATTGATGGACTGAACACATCGACTCCAGGCTGAGGGACTGATTACCTCAAACTCCTCCTCTCCTTACACCTTTCTGATTTGTATTGGACTGATGAAGCCACTGTGTGGCGAAACGTTTCTTCAATAAAGATTCTCATATGCTACATAAGTGTCTCCTCTTCAAGGGGGGCTCCTTGGCGTGGTGAAGAGGCTCTTGGTCTGAGGAATTAGACCTATCGGTCTTCTTCCTCAGACCGAACCTAATTACCCCCCAATCTCCCCTCCCCTATCCCATCCTCCCCATCCTCCCCTTTTTCCTTTCCTCCTCCTCCTCCCCACTCCTCCCTTTTGCCCTTCCTCTTTTTGTCCTTTGGGATTTCTCCCACAGGCACGCTAGTTCCTAGGTAGAGGAAAGGACACCGGGGTCGATCCCATTCCGTTGAGGTTTCTTGGCGGTGGCGTAGTTTGCCGTGGAATCTGGATTGCCTAGGGATGTCCCGATCCCTCTCCGGTATCCCGGAGTAGCTTTGGGTGTCTTTTGGGCGACGGGTGTATCTCTGGAAGCCACCTTTCGGATTCCGGGGGTGGTGGCTGAAGGAGGTATGCTTTGTGGCGGATATCCGGCCGCCCTCTCTTTTGTCCACCGAGGTAGCTCGGCAGATGTGAGGTTGCTATCCCAGATTGCTGGTTTACTGGCATGAAGGGTAGGGTATGGCACGGGTTCCATGCTGCATCTGCGCTACTAGCGGTGTCGAGTCCTCTTGGGCGCGGAGGGAGATTTCTGGCCCTTTCATTCCTCCTAGGAACTATCCCTCCCCGGTCCCCCCTTTTTTTTTCTTTTTTTTATTTTTATTTTCTTTTCTTCTTTCTTTTTTTTTCTTAAAAACAAAAAGAAAGAAGTAACCTAACCATGGCAGCCCTAGTCCATGAACCTTTTACCCCCGGGCCCCTTCTTGATACCGCACCCCGTTCTGACCCCGCCTCGTCTTTGGACCACTCTTCAGACATTCCTCATGCCTCTGTACCTATTGCCGGTGCTGTTTCCTCACCTGCTTCAGGTACTGAGGCCTCGACTGACTCCTTCGATTTATCAGACCTTCGCTCTCCTCTGACTATGCTTCCGGCCTCTCCCTCTACGGTGCGGCAATTTTCAAATCGCCGACCCGTTCCACGTCGGACCAACTCTGGTCCCACGCCTAAACGTCAACGACAATTACCTGCTGATGATACTTCTCCACCTTCACCTTCTCGTTCTTCTCAGAAAAGATCGACACGTCCTTCACTACCTTTCCACGCTCAGTTTCAGACTGAACAGTGGACTAAATTCTTCACTTTACGACCAACTTCCTCTACTGCCTATCTTTCTGACCATAGTATTGGCAAGGCACTCCTACGCCATGTTGGTAAAGATATTTCTTTTCATGCTCTTAAGAGCGGTACGCGCATCATTACCGTACAGAATGCTACCCAGGCTCGTGAGCTCTCTCGTCTTTCCCATATAGATACTGTTCCTGTCACCCTTGAAAAACATCATTCCCTCAATTCTTGTAGTGGTACCGTTATTCTGCCCCATACCATAGTTCAACAAAATTTCCAGACATGTGGCACCGACATTCTAGAACAGCTGGAACTCCAAGATCTCCCAATCCTCAAGGTAGACACTTACGTTCTTCCTGCCCGTGGGCGGAGACGATACCCTAGCAATGTGGCTCGTTTAACTTTTGACAGCCGAGAACTCCCATCCTCAGTTTATATAGCAGGACATCGGTTACAAGTTCGAAAGGTGATCCCTACACCACAACAGTGTAGAAATTGCTGGCGATTTGGCCATCCAGCGAAATATTGCAGATCTATCGCCGAATGCCCAGTCTGTGGTGCCGATGACCATTCTAATACGTCTTGCAATCGATCTCCCTCTTGCCTTAACTGTCATGAGGCTCACCCTTCGTACTCTCGCCGTTGTCAGGTCTATTTAAACGAGCGGGAAATCCGTTACCTCAAAGAGACAGAAGGTCTCCCTTATGCCATGGCAGTTTCTCATCTCCGCCTCCAAGGGAGACTCCCACGTGTTTCTTATTCCCGTGTTTCAAAACGTCCCCCCACTTCTGGTATCCCATCTTCTACACCCACCTCTGTGGTTACCTCTCCCATAATCACTCCTGTATCTAATCCTTTTGCTGTCCTCGGCTCAGACGTCCCTACTTCAACGCCTCAGTCTAATCTCGCTTCTTCGAGTTCTCTCTTACAAGCCTCAGTATCGACGAGACCTCGTACGACACCTCTTCCCAATCGTCCCTCTACTTCTCAAAAGTCAAAAAAAGGTCCGGTAACACCTCCTACCCATCTTCCACCTCCTCATTTTACCCTCCCTGTCTCTGTCCCTAGTTCTTCCCCTCTCACTGGCTCAGTTACAAGTGCAGAGGTTCACCCTCCTCCTCGTAATGTACCTTCCTCCCCTGTTCCCTCCCAAGTTTCTTCCTCTTCTGCCACCTCCCAGGTTCCTGTCTCTTCTGTCCCCTGCCACGCTTCTCCAGTTCCCTCCACCCTTTCGCCCCCCCCTACCTTGGTACAGTCCAATACAGTTCCAATCTTTACTCATCCTCCCCCTACCATTCCCAATATTGTCTCCCATACGACATCTCTGAATTCTGAAACACTTGAAGCAATCTCTGAATATATTGCAGAGACCAAACCATCAATGGACACTGATCCACCTTCCGCTCTTTCTCTCCCCTCTGCTCCATCTGCGCAACTCCTTTCTTCACAGCGCACCGTTCCTTCGCTGCTTGAACATTTTCCACTGCCTCCGCATGTGGACTTTTCTAACCCTCCTAGTCCGTAGGAACCCTTACCTGCGGATTTCAAGTATCTTTATCATTGCCATTCATGGCCTTTTTACAGTGGAATATACGTGGCCTCAGGGGTAATCGGGGTGAGCTTCAGATGTTACTCTCCCAGTTTGCCCCTGTTGGTGTTTGCTTACAGGAACCAAAATTACACTCTGCTGTTATTTCTCACATCTCAGGCTATAATTTATTGTATTCTTCAGATCCTTTTCCTGATGGGACCTTTAATGAAAGTGCCCTTCTTCTCCGCACTGATATTCCGTACCATCAGCTATTTGTTCATACTTCGCTGCATTACACAGCAGCCCGTATCCACTTACATAGGTGGTATACGCTCTGTTCTTTATATCTCTCTCCTTCTCGGGCATTATCTATTCCGGATTTTGCCTTCCTTGTTTCGTCATTACCGCCACCAATTCTGTTACTTGGTGATTTTAATGCCCACCATTTCCTCTGGGGAGGGTCTCACTGTGATTCCCGTGGAATTCAGTTAGAGGCTTTTCTTGCCACCCACCCCCTCCATGTTTTAAATACAGGTACTCACACCCATTTTGATCCTCGGACTCGTACTCTCTCTTGCATCGATCTCTCAGTTTGCTCTTCCTCCGCCGCATTAGACTTTACTTGGTCTGTTCTCCCGGACTTACATGACAGTGATCATTTCCCAATCATTCTTACTTCCCCTTCATATTCGCCACCTCTTCGCACCCCACGCTGGCAATTTAATCGGGCAAATTGGAACCTTTACTCACACCTGACTGTTTTTAAAGAGGTTCCTTCTTCGTCCTCCATCGATGAGCTTTTACACCTATTCTCATCCTCCGTTTTCACCGCAGCTTCTCATTCTATACCCCAAACTTCGAGCAGGCATTCTCAGAAATGCGTGCCTTGGTGGTCTCCTGCTTGTGCTCGTGCAGTACGTTTGAAACGCGCTGCATGGGGCAGGTACCGGTACAATAGAACCACAGAGCGACTCCTTGATTTTAAACAGAAGCGTGCGATCGCTCGCCGTGTCATCCGTGACGCTAAACGCACTTGCTGGCGAGATTATGTCTCCACCATCACCTCTGCTTCCTCTATGAGTGCAGTCTGGAAAAAAGTACGAAAACTGAGTGGTAAATATTCTCCTGACCCGGCTCCTGTTCTGCGGGTTGCCGGTGTTGATATAGCAAACCCACTAGATGTTGCCAATGAAATTGGCAATCATCTGGTCCGTATTTCTCAGGGACTCCATCTATGCCCCTCATTTCTTTCCTCAAAGTCTGCCAGAGAGTTAGCACCCTTGGACTTTTCTTCTCTCAGAGAAGAACAGTATAATGTGCCTTTTACACTTCAAGAACTGGAGGCAACACTCTCAGCTTGTCGATCATCGGCAGCTGGGCCCGACGACATTCATATTCGTATGCTACAACATTTACATCAGTCAGCCCTTGCAGTCCTATTACGCCTTTACAATCTTATTTGGTCACAAGGAGTTCTTCCACAGCTGTGGAAATCCGCCATTGTTCTCCCTTTCCGCAAACCAGGCACTACGGGACATGAAACCTCCCACTATCGTCCCATTGCTCTTACCAGTGCAGTTTGCAAAGTAATGGAACGTCTAGTAAATAGACGTTTAGTGTGGTATTTAGAGACACACAACAGTCTCTCCACTCGTCAATATGGCTTTCGTAAGGGACGTTCTACCATAGACCCCTTACTGCGCTTGGATACGTATGTTCGTAATGCCTTTGCGAATAACCACTCAGTTATTGCCATATTTTTTGATCTTGAGAAGGCATATGACACAACTTGGAGGTATAATATTTTAGCCCAAGCCCACTCCTTAGGCCTTCGAGGCAATCTACCATCCTTCCTTAAGAACTTTTTAACTGACAGGCATTTCCGTGTTCGGGTTAATAATGTGCTCTCCCCGGACTTTATCCAAGCTGAAGGTGTCCCCCAGGGATGTGTTCTGAGCACAACACTTTTTCTCCTTGCTATTAATGATTTGGCCTCTAGTCTTCCATCAAATATTTGGTCATCACTCTATGTTGATGACTTCGCTATTGCCTGTGCAGGCGCTGACTGTCACCTCCTTACAGTTTCTCTCCAGCATGCAGTCGACCGTGTTTCCAATTGGGCCACCACACATGGGTTTAAATTTTCCAGCACTAAAACCCACCAAATCACTTTCACTAGACGCTCTGTCATCTCTGATCATCCTTTGTACCTCTATGGCTCACGTATCCCTGAACGTGATACAGTCAAGTTTCTGGGCCTCCTCTTTGATCGTAGGTTATCCTGGAAACCTCACATTACCTCTCTGAAGGCAACTTGTCACAGCCGGCTGAACCTTCTTAAAACCCTTGCTCATCTTTCGTGGGGAGCTGATCGTCGAACCCTCCTTCACCTACATTCCACCCTTATTTTATCGAAACTTGATTATGGTGACCAGATCTATTCAGCGGCATCTCCTGCTACTCTCTCTAGCCTTAACCCCATTCATCACCAAGGATTACGTTTATGCCTTGGTGCTTTTCGCTCTTCCCCTGTCGAAAGCCTCTATGCAGAAGCGAACGTTCCATCCTTATCCGATCGCCGTGATGCCCATTGCCTGCGCTACTATGTACGCTCTCATGATCTCCGCAATCCTTCCATTTATAGAATGGTCACTGATATTAGTAGACATTCTTTATTTGTTCGCCGCCCCTGCTTACTCCGTCCCTTCTCTCTTCGCCTTCATTCGCTCTTGTCTTCTCTTCAACTACCACCTTTCTATGTACATGTAGCATCACACTTTTCCCTACCCCCCTGGGAAGTTCCAGCTGTTCGAGTCTGTTCTTTCTCCCTCCCTTGCTCGAAAGCCCAACTGTCTACGGTCGCTTCCCGCTCTCTTTTTCTTGACCACTTTCACTCTCATTCTCATGCCATTGCTGTGTACACAGATGGCTCTAAGTCTTCTGACGGCGTAGGATTCGCAGCAGTGTTTCCGGACAGCGTCGTACAAGGGCATTTACTATCTTCAGCTAGTATTTTTACTGCTGAATTATATGCCATCCTTACAGCACTTATCCGTATTGCATCTATGCCTGTGTCATCATTTGTGGTTGTCTCAGACTCCCTTAGTGCTTTACAGGCTATACAAAAATTTGATACACCTCACCCCTTAGTCCTCCGTATCCAACTTTGGCTACGCCGCATCTTTACTAAGCATAAAGATATTGTTTTTTGTTGGGTCCCTGGTCATGTTGACGTACAGGGCAATGAACAGGCAGACACTGCTGCGCGGTCAGCAGTACATGACCTACCAGTTTCTTATAGAGGTATTCCATGTACGGACTATTTTGCTGTAATATCTTCCCACCTTCACACCCGTTGGCAACAACGTTGGTCTACTATGCTCGGCAACAAACTTCAGTCTATTAAACCGAGTATAGGTTACTGGCCGTCTTCTTATCACCAGTGTCGAGGTTGGGAGACTACTCTCTCCCGTCTTCGCATTGGCCATACTCGTCTTACTCATGGACATCTCATGGAGAGGCGTCTTGCTCCTCTCTGTGAGAATTGCCAAGCTCCATTATCAGTCAGCCACATTCTGTTGGACTGCCCACTTTATCAACGAGCACGCAGAATTTACCTCTGTCGTCGTCTTCGCCCCGCTGCTCTCTCTTTACCTTCCCTTCTCGCTGATGGACCCACCTTTCATCCGGACTCTCTCATTGACTTTTTGACAACGACTGACTTACTCCACAAATTTTGATACTTTCAGCCCTTTCTACTTGTATCTCTTGCTACCCTCTACCCCCGTACTATCCCCTGCCCCGCTGTTTTCTGTACCCTGCTGATCATCCCCCCTCCCTTCTGCCATCCAATTCCCTTGCTTCCTTCCCTACCCTGCAGCGCTGTATAGCCCTTGTGGCTTAGCGCTTCTTTTTGATTATAATAATAATAATACATAAGTGTCTCAATCTTCAACTTGTCGGTTTTTAAACCATTTATCACAAATAACAAACAATAATAATAAACAATAATAATAATAAAATAATGGAACAATCTTTACTCTAGAGTTTGCGCAAATGAAGTTGAACCACTGCCAGGCTACAAAGGAAATTTAATTCTTTCAATAATAACTCTAGCATACACTTTACCAGGTATACTCAACAGACTTATTTCCTTATAATTTTTACGCTCTCTTTTGTCCCCTTTTGTCGGAGGATCTCACCTTCAAGGACCATAACATTGTATCAATCGCATCTGCTAGAAAAATGACAGGATGGATAATGAGAACCTTCAAAACTAGGGATGCCAAGCCCATGATGATACTCTTCAGGTCACTTGTTCTATTGGCTGGAATATTGCTGCACACTAACAGCACCTTTCAAGGCAGGTGAAATTGCTGACCTAGAAAATGTACAGAGAACCTTCACGGCGCGCATAACGGAGATAAAACACCTCAATTACTGGGAGCGCTTGAGGTTCCTGAACCTGTATTCCCTGGAATGTAGGCGGGAGAGATACATGATTATATACACCTGGAAAATCCTAGAGGGACTAGTACCGAACTTGCACACGAAAATTACTTACTACGAAAGCAAAAGACTTGGCAGACGATGCAACATCCCCCCAATGAAAAGCAGGGGTGTCACTAGCACGTTAAGAGACCATACAATAAGTGTCAGGGGCCCGAGACTGTTCAGCTGCCTCCCAGCATACATAAGGGGGATTACCAACAGACCCCTAGCAGTCTTCAAGCTGGCACTGGACAAGCACCTAAAGTCGGTTCCTGATCAGCCGGGCTGTGGCTCGTACGTTGGTTTGCGTGCAGCCAGCAGCAACAGCCTGGTTGATCAGGCTCTGATCCACCAGGAGGCCTGGTCAAAGACCGGGCCGCGGGGGCGTTGACCCCCGGAACTCTCTCCAGGTAAACTCCAGGTTGCCTTTATACAAAGGAACTATGCACGCTCTCTACCAATCCATAGGTACCTTACCCTCTTCCATACATTTATTAAATAAAAACACTAACCACTCCAAAACTATATCCCCACCTGCTTTTAACATTTCTATCTTTTTCCCAGCAATCCCAACTGCTTTACCCTCTTTCATTCTACCCATTGCCCCACACACTTCCCCTACACTCACTACTGGCTCTTCCTCACTCCTACAAGATGTTATTCCTCCTTGCCCTATACACGAAATCACAGCTTTATCAACATATAACAATTCCTCAAAATATTCACTCCATCTTCCTGATACCTCTAACTCTCCGTTATTATTATTATTTTCTATTATTAATATTATCATTACACTATTCATGTGAAGGTGCTAAACCCATAATGGTGATGCAACGCCTGGAAAGTGGTAGGCAGTTAAGTTTGATCATAGGAAGGGGAAAGTAGTTCTAATTCCTTGGATCAAGAGCCGTTTACTAGCATCAAGGCTTCTCCCCGTCTTCCCCTGCCTCTTTCCCCTCCCTCCCTCCCCCACTTGAAGGAAGCAATGGTTTAAAGTTGTGCTTCTGCTCTGTGTGATGCTGTCACACGCTTGTAAGGTGTGTGTGTGTGTGTGTGTGTATGTGTGTATGT
>NC_091301.1:25900060-25980060 GCF_038502225.1 Cherax quadricarinatus | reverse complement strand
TATATATATATATATATATATATATATAAATTTATATATATATATATATATATATATATATATATATAAGTTTGTGTGTATGTGTGTAAGTGCTCTAAGTAGTTCGCTATGTCTCACGACTCGACTAGACTTAAACCAGTGACTGACAAAGTCCTCACATCAACTGACTTCTTGACCAACCTGGCAATCAGAACAGCTTGCTTGAACAATAAAATGACTGATAAACCGAACAATATAGCAAGCAATAGCGACACTATCAGAAACAAGGAGATAATATAATGACACTAAGTAGGGACCATCTGCAGATCCTCCACAAAAGTCACAAAACTCCCATACTACTGAATCTAAGTTCAGCATAAGAAAATCCCCGACTGTGACAGTACACAGATACCAGTACAAGTTAGGTCAGAAGCTACTGCTCAGGACCTGAGTTTCTCAGAGTGTCTATGCGACACACAACCTCAGTACAACGTCGAAAATCACTAAGTCTAGGCAATGTTCTGTGAACAGAGTTCCACAGAACCAACAAGAAAGCAACAGAGACAATCTTCCAACAAGGGCCCACAAGAGAGAGGAGTGTGGGGCGTCTTGCCAGGAGAACGTCCAACCGACAAGAGAGAGAGCAGCCCAGGCAGACTACTCCAGGCGAGGTGTGATATCCCCCTCATCACGTGACTGCTCCGTGGACTGCTGCTGCCCAGCAACACAGAAGCCGGCAGGGAAACGAGCAATGAGCGATAATTACAGTAGTTAGACAATCAAGACTTGAACTATGAGCACTGATAATATATATAAATGTTACATCCTACCTAATAAATATAACTAAGTCAAATAATAATATAAAGCAATATATTTACGATTTAGCTATTATCGCAAATATAATATAAAATTATAAGAACAGGTAATATACATTATATACATTGTGACCCATTCAGGGGTCGCAGTAGTTGCAGAATTTGTTGTTTCGATGTGCGCCTCAGGTGATGTGCTGTTTGTGTAGTAGTTACCGTTGTCAAGGCCACTCTTGTAGTTACTTGTTGTCAGAGGCACTTGTCGATAGACACTTGGCCTGTTGTGTGGTGGTGGTGGTGTGTGTGTGTGTGTGTGTGTGTATGTTACCATTTTGTCCTAAGCGCATGTCGATTAGACACTAGGCCTGCTGTATATGCGGGCATGTATGTGTGTTAGGTAGCATGCGCGCACATGCGTGTGTGTGTGTGTGTCCAGTTGGGTTCAGTAACATGGATTGGGTAAAGGATACTCACATAGGCAATAATGGAGTATAATTAAAACTTAAAACGGAATATATGGGAACCGCCCAGGCTGACCTACGTCTCCACTCCCTATCTTTAGACAGACTCACGAATGATGCCTAGGGGTGAGCGGCATTCAAAAACATGCTAAGGTCAGCTGCAACAGTGAATAACAAGTGATTCACACAGACGGTTGGTAGTGAGTCATTACTACTGACACTGGTAACTGCTTACTGGTACTGGTACTACTGAGAGCTCGGCGACGCTAACGTATTTCGTCCCGACATACAGCTAATACAAACTAGAGACGACAGGCTTGCATCTTGGGCTGATTCTATGCAATGTCAGCACTTCTTTTTGATTATAATAATAATATACAATGTCAGAGTTTACAACAATTGAACATTATAACATACATAAGTAGAATATCGGAATGGAAGCGAACGTAACTTACTGTAATGCATTGCAACTCATAAAATGAGATTCAGCACTGGAATTACACAATAGAAGTGATAAAAATTTGATTGATCGATCTGTATTCATGTGATCTACAGATTCTAAGGAAGGAATATATACAAAGAAAGAAGTGTTTAACAGAAAAGGCAGATTTGATGCACTCAAATCTAGACTGTTAAATATCAGAATTCGGAGAGAACGTGAACACACACACAAAAAAATTCTTGAATATTAATGTGATGTAATTATTCATCTATACAGGTTATTTACATTTAGCCCCAACTCTGCTAGGGTGAGATTGACATATGCAGAATGGGTGTCATCTCTGGGAGGATCAAACTCTGTTGCACTGGCTAACTCATGCCATATTTGAGGCAGCTCTGAATTGGTAATTACAAATGATACTTGAGGATTTCTCAATACCTGTCATGTATGTAGGGAATAGCGACATTCAGGTTGATCGTCTGACTGAGTATTAGAGGTAGAGGGTACAGGATCTGGAGGATTGTCAGAGTTTGTCACATTACTCTGAGTTGGAACATCATTATCATCACATACTAACTTCGTATGATCTAAATGCAATTCTTTATACTGACCAGTACTAATTTCTCTAACCTTATACTTATTGCCATTAATATGTTCAACTACTCGATAAGGACCAACAAACTTTTGATCAAGCTTAGACATTGCAGACGTTTTGTTAAAGTTAGTCAGCATAACTCTCGAACCTACTGTAATTTTGGATGGCTTTGCTCGAGTGTTTGTGACTCTTGTAAATTCTGCTGTTGATTTATGAAGTGTTTCACAGATTCTTCTAAAGATACTTTGAGCTAAGCTGGTACGAGTTGCTATGAAATCATCAGGGTTGTAATTTGGTTTCGGGTTAGAATATAACAACTCATAAGGCAAACTTTTATCTACACCGTACAATGCATAATGTGGAGTGTCACCGATAGAAACATTGTAAGCAGAATTTATGACACCCTGAACATCAGGTATAACTTCATCCCAAGTTTCACTATTGGGATTGATAGTGGGTCTCAAGACATCAAGTACTTTCTTACTGATTCGTTCCGCTAACCCATTGCTGGAAGGATGATGAGGAACAATGGTGGATTTAGAGATCTTGTACAAGGTACACAAATTTTCAAGAATCTCATTACAGAATTCACTTCCACTATCTGTTACTAGGGACTTATGGGTGGTATACTTGCAGATGCATATTTTAAATGCTTTAGCTACTGTCTCAGCAGTCTTATCTCCAATAGGAACTAACTCACAATATCTGGTGAAATGGTCTACCATAACACACAGATGTTTGTTGCCCTGGAGGGAACATTGGAAATTAGTTAACAGATCTAGCGCAACTCTTTCCCACGGTTTGCTAATAGTTGGATACACCTGGATTGGATTAGGACCATTAACATTACCTTTATGTTGCATGCAGATACTACATTTCTTAACATATTCAGAAATATCAGTTGCCATACGAGGTCGAAAGTATTTCAGTCTGGCTTGTTTTACTGAACAATCCATACCAAGGTGTGCAACACCTGGTACATCGTGAACTAGCTGTAAGGCTACATTCACTAGTGACTGTGGAATTACTAACTGTTATACCCTTCTGCTTGGCGTACCCAACTCGGGTGTTCAATACAGTAATTCTTGGTTCATGACAAAGTCACTGATGGGTGCTGGTGGCTTCACAGTCAGAATAAGATCTTCCTGGAGCAGGAATCAAATCACACCAGACCACATGGGATCTGTTCTTTGAACATTCTTTACATCCTCGGCAGTAAATGGAGGGTCTGCAGTTACTATACTAACATGTCACGATAAAGCATCTGCGACTACATTTGACTTGCCAGGTAAGTGTTCAAAGGTAGGATTGAACTCTTGGATAGTCAAGGTCCATCTGGCTAACCTTCCAGTAGGTTGTTTGTTCTGGAATAAAGGTATCAGAGTAGCATGGTCTGTCAAGACATGAGCAGAGTACTGATAAATAATGTCTCGGAAGTGCTTTAAAGACCATACTATTGCCAAAGCTTCTAGCTCAGTTACTGTATAATTACATTCAGCTTTCGTAAGGACTCGGCTAGCAAATGCAACTGCGCTGTACTTGCCATCAGTCTTCTGAGCTAGTATGGCACCTATGCCAATTGAACTAGCATCGGTTGTCAGATAGAAGGGCTTTGAAAAATCTGGAAATTTCAAAATTGGAGCAGATGTTAGCTTTTATTTTAGAGTTTGGAATGCTCTTTCTTGACAGAAAGTCCAAACAAAAGGAGCATCTTTCTTAAGCAACTCAGAGGAGCTTCTATGGAAGAAAAATTGGCAATGAAAGATCTATGAAAACCTGCTAAGCCCACAAAAGATTTTACGGCATCAGCAGTTTTGGGAGATGGAAAATTGAGTACTGCAGTTACTTTACTTTGGTCAGTTGTAACCTCTCTAGGAGTGACTACGTGACCAAGAAACTTGATTTCTGATCTGAAAAATTGACATTTAGACAGTTTGATCTTTAAATTGGCTTCTTCAAGCTTACCAAGTACTACATCAAGTCTTTTCAAGTGTATATCCACGTCTTCAGACATGACGATTATGTCATCTAAGTACACCATAAGTGCATTACCTATGAGACCTCTAAAGATATTAGTCATGAGCCTTGAGAATGTGATAGGGGAGAATCGTAACCCAAAGGCCATACAGAGGAAGTGATAATGACCTGTAGGAGTGGAGAATGCAGTTAGCTCTTGGCTGTTCTCGTGAAGAGGGAGTTGCCACAACCCTTGTAACAAGTCCAGGGTCGAAAAGACTATCTCCGATATGAAGTAAAAGATCAAGTACAGGAAGTGGGAAATGATCTGGAATAGTTTTCGCATTTAACTTCCTAAAGTCAATCACTGGGCGCCAAGTACCATCCTTCTTAGGTTCTAGGATCAAGGGTGCATTCCAGGGTGAATTACTAGGTGCAATAACTCCATCATCAAGCATTTGATTGATCAATTCTTCTGCAACAGCAACTTGTTAATGAGGCATTCTGTATGCAGGTATATAGATAGGTCTAGTACCAGGTTCAAGTGGGATACGATGGGACAATAAGTTCGTTATACCCATCTTCTCACCTAGTAAGGCAATGGCTTTACAACGTTTGTTCAACAGAGTCAACAAACGCTTGACTTCGTCTGGGAAGTCAGTGGGAGCTAAATCTTTCTCCTCTACTGATGGAACGGATTGATTCAGTGAAGTGGATGAGGTCTCCCCTATGCTGTATATATTACAAGGTTTGCTTATGTTCAACATAAATTTGATGGGTTTCGAGAGTTTTCTTACTGCCGTAGGTCGGCCCTGGGTCTGGTCAACCAGGCTCTTGCTGTTGGCTGTCCACTGACCAGTATATTCATCACATCCTGGTTGATCTCAACAGTACAGTTTTTTTTTTATAATCAACAAAGATATAGATCTTTCATCATTGCAGTTAAATTTCCTACCATAAATGCTGTGCTTTCCATTTATTGTTTTTATTATTTTTTGTGTATACCTTTTCGAAAATGAACTATTAATACTTTTTTTTAACACTTGTTGTCTTCCTCCTAGGTTGGGTTACTCCCCCATCCCCCCCCGAAAAAAACCGTGCACCATTATTCCTTCGGTCAATGCCTTGTCGACCTGCAGGATACCCGCCCCTTATTATTATTATTATTGTAAATCATGGGGAAGCGCTTAAGCTCCCATTGCCTGGGCAATGGGAGGCAATCAGGTTTGAGATGAGGAAGGGATGGGTAACCGCAGCTCCCACGATCAAGAACAGAACACCAGCATCTGACAATGTTTCCAAGTATCCACTGCAGTAATATTACATATCCTCACCACCCACTGCGGTAATATTACATACCCTCACCACCCACTGCAGTAATATTACATACCCTCACCACCCAAAACAAAAATATTTCATACTCTCACCACCCACTGCAGTAATATTACATACCATCACCACCCACTGCAGTAATATTACATACCATCACCACCCACTGCAGTAATATTACATACCATCACCACCCACTGCAGTAATATTACATACCATCACCACCCACTGCAGTAATATTACATACCATCACCACCCACTGCAGTAATATTACATACTCTCACCACCCACTACAGTAATATTACATACCCTCACCACCCACTGCGGTAATATTACATACCCTCACCACCCACTGCAAAAATATTTGATACCCTCACCACCCACTGCAGTAATATTACATACCCTCACCACCCACTGCGGTAATATTACATACCCTCACCACCCACTGCAAAAATATTTCATACCCTTACCACCCACTGCGGTAATGTTACATACCCTCACCACACACTGCAAAAATATTTCATACCCTCACCACCCACTGCAGTAATATTACATACCTTCACTGCCCACTGCAGCAATATTACATACCCTCACCACCCACTGCCGTAATATTACATACCCTCACCACCCACTGCAGTAATATTACAATGGGCAATGGGAGGCAATCAGGTTTGAGATGAGGAAGGGATGGGTAACCGCAGCTCCCAGGATCAAGAACAGAACACCAGCATCTGACAATGTTTCCAAGTATCCACTGCAGTAATATTACATACCCTCACCACCCACTGCGGTAATATTACATACCCTCACCACCCACTGCAAAAATATTTCATACCCTTACCACCCACTGCGGTAATGTTACATACCCTCACCACACACTGCAAATATATTTCATACCCTCACCACCCACTGCAGTAATATTACATACCTTCACTGCCCACTGCAGCAATATTACATACCTTCACCACCCACTGCAGTAATATTACATACCCTCACCACCCACTGCAGTAATATTACATACCCTCACCACCCACTGCAGTAATATTACATACCCTCACCACCCAAAACAAAAATATTTCATACCCTCACCACCCACTGCAGTAATATTACATACCATCACCACCTACTGCAGTAATATTACATACTCTCACCACCCACTACAGTAATATTACCCTCACCACCCACTGCTGTAATATTACATACCCTCACCACCCAATGCGGTAATATTACATACCCTCACCACCCACTGCAAAAATATTTCATACCCTCACCACCCACTGCGGTAATATTACATACCCTCACCACCCACTGCAAAAATATTACATACCCTCACCACCCACTGCGGTAATATTACATTCCCTCACCACCCACTGCAGTAATATTACATACCTTCACCACCCATTGCAGTAATATTACATATCTTCATCACCCACTGCAGTAATATTACATATCATCACCCACTGGAGTAATATTACCTCTTGTGGCCTGGTGGTTAACGCTCTCACTTCACACGGCGAGGGCCTGGGTTCGATTCCCAGCCAGAGTAGAAACATTGGACGTGTTTCTTTCCACCTGTTGTCTATGTTCCCCATCAGTAAAATGGGTACCTGGGTGTTAGTCGACTGGTGTGGGTCGCATCCTGGGACACTGACCTAATTTGCCCGAAATGCGGAGCATAACAAGGGACTTTCTATATAGTAGTATGTCATTGTTGTCAGCTAGGACTGTATACCTTGTACTTGTACTTGTAGTAAATAAAGATATTATTATTATTATATTACATACCCTCACCACCCACTGCAGTAATATTATTATTATTATATTACATACCCTCACCACCCACTGCAGTAATATTATTATTATTATATTACATACCCTCACCACCCACTGCAGTAATATTATTATTATATTACATACCCTCACCACCCACTGCAGTAATATTATTATTATATTACATACCTTCACCACCCACTGCAGTAATATTATTATTATTATATTACATACCCTCACCACCCACTGCAGTAATATTATTATTATTATATTACATACCCTCACCACCCACTGCAGTAATATTATTATTATATTACATACCCTCACCACCCACTGCAGTAATATTATTATTATATTACATACCTTCACCACCCACTGCAGTAATATTATTATTATTATATTACATACCCTCACCACCCACTGCAGTAATATTATTATTATTATATTACATACCCTCACCACCCACTGCAGTAATATTATTATTATATTACATACCCTCACCACCCACTGCAGTAATATTATTATATTACATACCTTCACCACCCACTGCAGTAATATTATTATTATTATATTACATACCCTCACCACCCACTGCAGTAATATTATTATTATTATATTACATACCCTCACCACCCACTGCAGTAATATTATTATTATATTACATACCCTCACCACCCACTGCAGTAATATTATTATTATATTACATACCTTCACCACCCACTGCAGTAATATTACATACCTTCACCACCCACTGCAGTAATATTACATACCTTCACCACCCACTGCAGTAATATTACATACCTTCACCACCCACTGCAGCAATATTACATACCTTCACCACCCACTGCAGTAATATTACATATCTTCATCACCCACTGCAGCAATATTACATACCCTCACCACCCACTGCAGTAATATTACATACCTTCACCACCCACTGCAGTAATATTACATACCTTCACCACCCACTGCAGTAATATTACATACCTTCATCACCCACTGCAGCAATATTACATACCCTCACCACCCACTGCAGTAATATTACATACCTTCACCACCCACTGCAGTAATATTACATACCTTCACCACCCACTGCAGTAATATTACATATCTTCATCACCCACTGCAGCAATATTACATACCCTCACCACCCACTGCAGTAATATTACATACCTTCACCACCCACTGCAGTAATATTACATACCTTCACCACCCACTTCGGTAATATTACATACCTTCACCACTCACTTCGGTAATATTACATACCTTCACCACCCACTGCAGTAATATTACATACCTTCACCACCCACTGCAGTAATATTACATACCTTCACCACCCACTGCAGTAATATTACATACCCTCACCACCCACTGCAGTAATATTACATACCTTCACCACCCACTGCAGTAATATTACATACCCTCACCACCCACTGCAGTAATATTACATACCTTCACCACCCACTGCAGTAATATTACATACCTTCACCACCCACTTCGGTAATATTACATACCTTCACCACCCACTTCGGTAATATTACATACCTTCACCACCCACTGCAGTAATATTACATACCTTCACCACCCACTGCAGTAATATTACATATCTTCATCACCCATTGCAATAATATTACATACTCTCACCACCCACTGCAGTAATACGTACCTTCACCAACCACTGCAGTAATATTACATACCTTCACCACCCACTGCAGTAATATTACATATCTTCATCACCTACTGCAGTAATATTACATATCGCCCACTGGAGTAATATTACATACCCTCACCACCCACTGCAGTAATATTACATACCTTCACCACCCACTGCAGTAATATTACATACCTTCACCACCCACTGCTGTAATATTACATAACCTCATCACCCACTGCAGTAATATTACATACCTTCATCACCCACTGCAGTAATATTACATACCTTCATCACCCACTGCTGTAATATTACATAACCTCACCACCCACTGCAGTAATATTACATACCTTCATCACCCACTGCAGTAATATTACATACCTTCATCACCCACTGCAGTAATATTACATAACGTCACCACCCGCTGCAGTAATATTACCTACCCTTACCACCAACTGCAGTAATATTACATACCCTTACCACCCACTGCAGTAATATTACATACCCTTACCACCCACTGCAGTAATATTACCCTTACCACCCACTGCAGTAATATTACATACACTCACCACACATTGCAGAATCATTACATGCCCTCACCGCCCACTGCAGTAATATCACATGCCCTCACCACCCACTCCAGTAATACCACATGCCCTCACCACCCACTGCAGTAATATCACATGCCCTCACCACCAACTGCAGTAATATTACATAACTCACCACCCTCTGCAGTAATATCACATATTCTCACCGCCCACTGCATTAATATTACATACCTTCACTACCCACTACAGTAATATTATATACCTCCACCACCCACTACAGTAATATTACATACACTCACCACCCACTGCAGTAATATCAAATACCTTCACCACCCACTGCAGTAATATCACACACCGCCCACTACAGTAATATTACACTCATCACCCACTGCAGTAATATTACACTCACTACCCACTACAGTAGTGTCACACTCACCACCCACTGCAGTAATATTACATACACTCACCACCCACTGCAGTAATATCACATACCTTCACCGCCCACTACAGTAATATCACACTCACCGCCCACTGCAGTAATATTACACTCACTACCCACTACAGTAATGCCACACTCACCATCCACTGCAGTAATATTACATACACTCACTACCCACTGCAGTAATACCACACTCACCACCCACTGCAGTAATACCACACTCACCACCCACTGCAGTAATACCACACTCACCACCCACTGCAGTAATACCACACTCACCACCCACTGCAGTAATATTACATACACTCACTACCCACTGCAGTAATACCACACTCACCACCCACTGCAGTAATACCACCCACTGCAGTAATACCACACTCACCACCCACTGCAGTAATACCACACTCACCACCCACTGCAGTAATACCACACTCACCACCCACTGCAGTAATACCACACTCGCCACCCACTGCAGTAATACCACACTCACCACCCACTGCAGTAATACCACACTCACCACCCACTGCAGTAATACCACACTCACCACCCACTGCAGTAATACCACACTCACCACCCACTGCAGTAATACTACACTCACCACACTCTTACTGTGTTAAGTCTAAAAAAAGAATTTGACATGGACTGTAAAAGAACATAACTGGAAAGGAAATTTAAAATGTTTGACTCTTAGAGGGAAACCATACTGTGTTAATATAATGAGATTAATTTGATTAATTTTACCTGCTGAGCGTGACTGGCGAGCCTGTCTATTGTTTGGCACTCACTGAAGATGACGACCCAGTACTGTTTCCTCCTGACCTGTGTTGCTGTTACTGTATTTTAGTGTTGGTGTTCCTAGCCTCTCTTCCCCGAATTAAGCCTGAATGCCTTCCACATCCCCCCCCCCCCAGGCGCTGTATAATCCTCCGGGTTTAGCGCTTCCCCCTTGATTATAATAATAATCCTAGCCTCTCTGTTGTTTCACCTGGAGTACTGTTGCTTCCCAGGTGCTGTCCTGCCAGGCCCCAAGATCTTGAAATCTTCACTCATTTTTTTTTTAAGGGTTAAACTTTATCTGAAGCTGGTGAATCTTTCCTTCATCGTCAGGAAACAGTGTTCTGAGGCAGGTTTGAGTTACGAGAAGATCCGGTCAGTGACTCCTAGGAGGAAAGTCGATGGTGAGTGTTGGTACCGTTGAGTCTGTGGCGAGGTCCGGTGCTTCCAGCATTATGTCAAGGCCGCAGAAGATTGCTGCCAGATAATCTGGGTGCCTTTCGCCCTGTGGTTGAGGCGCGGCAGGTCACAGGGTAAAGTGTTGTCTGCTGTCGGGTTATACAAACATAAATTGCCTGTCAGGTAGTGATAGAGATATCTTCAGTCCTGTGCATAATGATGGTGAAACTTTTCTTAAAACTCCAGAAAAAATCTGTTCAAGTGGGCCCGATTTTGGCCACGAGCGACTGGGAAGCTCTAAATCTGACCACAACTTCTGGTCTACAGACAACGGACGAAGAAGTAAATGTGTTGGATCACTTCAAAGACGCTTTACACTACCACAAAACTGCCTGAGGGAGGATGGCGCAGTGTCCAGATTGTCCAGTCTACGCCCACATCTCACTAACACCGCCCACAGATACTCTCGCGGTCAAATTTCATCAGCTCTGATGATTTTTTCTCCACTTGAGAGGCTAATTTGTACATCCCCTTCCCCCTTCTCTCTCTGACACCCCCAAGGGGTACAGTACAGATATTGTCAGGCGTGGTCTGCTCGTTCACCAAATCTGATTTTTTCAGTCTTCAGTGGAGCTGATGGTATGTTGCTGTACGAGTATTCCACTCTAGAGAACACAAGTGTGTCGAATTTTTACAGTCATCTCCCTTTTAATTTGTTGTCAGAAAGACTTATAATTTTCGCAGTTGTCATAGTAACTCTCCTATAGGATCGTGCAGCATCATTACTGTAACATACAGTATGTCTACTGCCAGGCCTCTAATTTTTATCTTTTGCTCTGTAGCATGTTTTGACTGGATTTTGCATTTGTTCCAGTTTTCATTTCTTCGTTTTATTCATAATGGTGGAGGTGACTTTTGTCTATTCTTGAACATCTTGCTTCTTGTGTTCCACTGGAAGTCTTGGCTTACATCAGCTTTGAAATTTGCTGTGTCCTCTGTGGATGTCTATCACAGATTCTAGTGTCTTCCCTGAAAGGTGATGCAGATCTCAGTTTTATGTATGTATTTGAAGTGATCAAGGTCAAGGACGCGAAGTTTCTTAAGTAAAGGTGTCTTAAGTGAATGTATTCGTGTCCGTTTTCCTTGAAGAAATAGGTCAGGAAGAGTGTCGTGTCCTGTGTTTGTCATGCTGAGGGTCTGTTATCAGACTCTATTTTGTTTCTAATGTTAAGAGCTGTCTGCCTACTTTTCCAGTTATTCACTTCGCGTTATAAGCCTCTGGTTGCGTTTATCAAAGGTTTGTTGTAGATTCCCTCATTATCATAAATTGTATCATAACATGTGCAACACCTGTGTGTATTCTCAAAACATTTCGCCAACCAGTGGCTTTATCAGTGCAGAGGTTATTTATTGAAGAAAGTAGAAGATGAGGTAATTAGTCTCTCAGCCTTAAAGGTGTTGAAGCTGAAGATAGTAAAAAATGAGGTAATCAGTCCCTCAGCTTAGAAAAGGTGTCGTCCACCGCAGTGTTCACGAGTGTGAAGCAGAGGCAGGAAGATTGACGCTTATTTTCCGTCATTATGTTGTTTTTCATTTAAGTATTATGATTTCGCTCAGTTTTTTCTTTTAAATCCCGTTTAAACAGGAAATATTGTTTAAATAATGATAATGTATGTGTTTTTTCACAATATAACCTTTGTGTTGTATGTGTATAGTTGGTGCTGGAGGCAGTTATCTTGGCGTAACTCCCTCCTAGGGAGGTGCCTTGATGCAAGGGAAGGAGGCAAGGTTATTCTGGAGTACCTCCCTCCTAGGGAGGTGCCTTGATGCAAGGGAAGGAGGAAAGGTTATCCTGGAGTACCTCCCTCCTAGGGAGGTGCCTTGATGCCAGGGAAGGAGGCAAGGTTATCCTGGAGTACCTCCCTCCTAGGGAGGTGCCTTGATGCCAGGGAAGGACTCTTGAACCAACGAATTGTAACTAGCCTACCCCTTGAATTGAACCTAATTGCTTCCTACTTCTCAGGTTCTATACCAGCTATACGGATTTAACACCTCCTGGCGAATGTAATGCTAAAAATAATGTAAACGTTATGATTCCCTGTGCTGTGCAGTCATGGCACTATTTCAAATTATTATTATTATTATTATTATTATTATTATTATTATTATTATTATTATTATTATTAGGAAGCGCTAAACTCGTATAGGTCGTACAGCTCCTGAGGAATGGGAAGTATTCAGGTTTGATGTGAAGAAGGGGAGAGCAATTTCACTTGCTTCCTCTAGAGCTCTTGACCAGCATCATAATAGTGTGATAGCAGTGCTACTACCCAGCGTTATGATCATTTTACTACCACCTACACGGAGCCAGGGTTATTAAACCTACTACTAGTGTTTACCCGACGTCGCCCGTGTCTAGCCTCAGATACACTCTGATTATTTTTTTTTTCCATTTTTTAATTACGAGTGGAATTCCGGGAGTCTGGGTCAGTTTAATCAACGTGAGGCACCACTTTACATGACAATGGAGTCTGCTATTGCATGGAGGAGGATGTTGTGGCGTGATTTTGGGCTATAAAACTGCACATACTTCACCACTGGAGGAAGAGAACATTTATCAGCGAGTTCGTTATAATGGTTCCGCGTACGTTGATTCCGGTTTTCGAGGACCAAGAGCTTCATCTGTCACAGTGACTGTTGGTGGTGGTGATGAAGATAGATCTGTCACCGTGATTGTTGGTGGTGGTGACGATCTATCACAGTGACTGTTGATCGTGGTGATGTTCTATAGCTACAGATACATCACTGTGGCTATGCAGAGATGTAAGAATATATCTTCTTGTCCCTCCTGCAAAGTATGGTGAGCAGCATTATTAATTCCTGTCATCTTGGGTCTTATCACACATACTCCTGGAAGTGATGAATAGTATCACAACACAGTGACTGCAACACATCTCAGCTTAACTCCAATTTGGAGAGAAAACTTTAGACTACATTTCAGTCTTTCCTTGTGTATTAAGTCACTGCTGAAACTGCTTGCGGAGTTCACCACATTCACTTGCTCACGCAGTTCATAAAATTGTATTACCCTGAGAGTGAAAATTAATTTCTATTAACGTTCCCTCCACTCGTGTCTTTTAAATATCCACTTATTGCTCTTTGTTCGTGGTTCTCACATTACTTGTTAAAGTAGTCTTCCCCAGTCTACCTCGTCCAGAGTTGTCACCTTCAGTTTCTTCACTCTTCACAATTCAACCCCCATCCTCCCCCTCAGCTCTGAAGCTATCCTGGATGCAAATCTTTGAGCATTCCAGCTTTTGGAAATTCTCTGACAGGTGGAGACTCGACTTTGGTGGTGAGTATTCTGAGAATGTCCTGACATACGTCGTGCACAGAGTCGTAAAAGAATTTTTATGAAGGCTCCTCAAGGTTATTCTGAGCGCGACTAACCTCGCAGATGTCGCCCAAGTTATGCGGTTGATGTGTTCTTCCCACGATATGTTCTGTGTGATATTCGCTCCCAGTTTGTGTCCACCAAATCTTCGCGGGGGTCGACCTCATGAAAGCTGTTATGTGGTGGGATGTGGACACTGCTGCTGCTGTGTGGGTTGAAGGCGGGCTTTAGTAGTGTCAGCCTGAGCTGGCAGGCTTCAGTAGTCAGCCTGAGCTTGCAGGCTTCAGTAGTGTCAGCCTGAGCTGGCAGGCTTCAGTAGTTCCATCCTGAGCTGGCAGGCTTCAGTAGTGTCAGCCTGACCTAGCAGGTTTCAGTAGTGCCATCCTAAGCTGGCAGATTTCAGTAGTGTTTGTCTGAGCTGGCAGGCTTCAGTCGGCCAGCCTGAGCTGGTAGACTTCAGTAGTATTTGTCAGAGCTGCTGGCAGACTTCAGTAGTGTCTGCCTGAGCTGGCAGGCTTCAGTAGTTTACTTCCAGCAGAGCTGGAGTTATTATCACTTGGGAATTACCATCTCTCAGGATAGACTATCACATACACAGCAGAGCTGGAGTTACTGTCACTTAGGAATTACCATTACCTTAATTACCTTGATTTATTTATCCTACCAATCTATCCTAACCGACCTTACCCTACCATATTAACCTAAACTATCATAGTCTGCCAAAATAATATAAACTATCATAGCCTTCTATACTAACCTAAACTACCATAGTCTACCAAGCTAGGTTTACTTAGCTTACTGAAAACTGGTAATGGCGATACCGACAAGAAGTGGAAAAAGACTGAAGAAGTCACTCTTGGCGAAATGTTCCCTCTAATAAGTGTCGTGAACTGTACATAAGTATTTATCCACGCTTAGCCTGCTCATCTAACCTAAGCCTACCTAAACTTAGCCTAGCTGGAGGGTGGGTCATTTTTAGGGTTGCGGCTGCGTGGTGTATAACATCAACTTTAAAAGAGGGAGTGGTGGGGGGGGGGACCTCTGTGTTATGCTTCCCGAAAGTTCACCCACTGGAGCTTATTCTAGGTGATCTGCAGGCGAAGTTGGCGTGTGTATGTTTGTGTTAGGGGCCAGGGGTGCAGGAGAGGCCCCTAACATACCCCTGGAGCTAATTCCGGGTAAACTTTAGGTAAAGTGCACGTGAGCAGGTGAGTAGGTGGGTGGGCGTGCCGGTGTAGATGGGGAAAAGGTGCTTTTACCTTGATTACTTGGATAAAAGGGTGTGTGCGGGAGGGGGGCTGGATGTGGATTGTTGGTGTGGATATGTGTGTGTGTGTGTGTGTGTGTGTGCATGTTTGTTTACTTGCCTAAGTGTATTTGTAGGAGTCCATTAACATTTATCGATTGGTTTCACTTGTTCCTGGCCTCCAGAGGCCGATCAATATTCCTTTAGCATTCCAAGGCCCCATTGGGGGGCCCACGTCTGGAAGGTTCCAGAACCCAATCAGGACCATGGAATTGCTGACACTGCCAGTAGTTAATAGGGAAGCTCATCCATCCTAAAGTAACCGATCAGAGAGCCCTAACTCCTTCCCAAGAGTAGTGAAGATTTGAGGTGTGAAGCAGTGTAGTGTTATACTTGGGAGAGAGTCGTTTACAATCACTCGTAAGTAGGAATACAACCTATAATATACTAGAACCCACATACAAATTACTCCATTATTTTGATGATGGAACGCATAAGGGTTTTACCTACTCTTGAAACTGTGTGTAATGTTTGCCTCTGGAAAAGTAGACAGAAATGCAGTATAATGCGATCTTATATTGACAACGTTTCGCCCACACAGTGGGCTTTATCGGGTCACAAACAGATATGCCTAAGCAGAGAGCACGTAAGTATATATAGGGAGCATAGTGAAGTATAGGGTCAGGTTAGGAATGTTAATTGCTGAGAATAATTTGAGAAAAACCCGCCCGTCGTGGGCCAGTAGGTCTTTACCTACGTAGCATAACATAGCAACAGGTCTACTGGCCCATGCCAGGCGGGTCTTTCTCAAATATAATATCTTCTTAGTAATCAACTCCAACATTCTTCACCTGATGCTTCACGTCACTATGTTCCATATATATATATACTCACGTACTCTCTGTTCAGGTAGATCTGTCTGTGCGAAACGTTGTCAGTAAAAGGTAGCATTATATATGTGTTGGTATTTTATACTATTTATCTCCATTGTTTGCCTTTGTCACCTCTTGAAGCTGTGTAGTGTTTGCCTTTGTCACCTCTTGAAGCTGTGTACTGAGAGAAGGTAAGACTACTGAAGGAAAGTAAGTGTACTGAAGGAAGGTAAGTGTACTGAGAGAAGGTAAGACTGCTGACGGAAGGTAAGTGTACTGAAGGAAGGTAAGGGTACTGAGGGAAGGTAAGTGTACTGAAGGAAGGTAAGCGTACTGAGGGAAGGTAAGTGTACTGAGAGAAGGTAAGACTACTGAAGGAAGGTAAGTGTACTGAAGGAAGGTAAGTGTACTGAGAGAAGGTAAGTGTACTGAGGGAAGGTAAGTATACTGAGAGAAGGTAAGTGCACTGAGGGAACGTAAGACTACTGAAGGAAGGTAAGTGTGCTGAGGGAAGGTAAGTGTATTGAGGGAAGGTAAGACTACTGAAGGAAGGTAAGTGTGCTGAGGGATGGTAAGTGTACTGAGGGAAGGTAAGACTACTGAAGAAAACGCAAATGATGATCGTCTCTAGGCACCATGATGGTAATGCTGGTGCAGTAGTAAGGATGAATGGGAGGGTGTTGGCACCTGGGGAAGAAGTTGATATCCTTGGGGTGAAATTCGACTCCAAACTGACCATGAAGAACCATGTTGCAAATCTTGCAAACAAGGCAGCCAGGAAGCTTACAGCACTTCGCCGTATCTCGCATCTGCTTGACAGTAATGGTTGCAAGATTCTGTACGAGGCACAAGTACGCTCACCCCTTGAGTATGCTCCACTTTCTTTGTTTGCCTGCCCCACCTCTCATCTGCGACTGCTTGACAGAGTAGAGAACAGAGCAAGACGTCTCGTCTCTCGCCTGGACCAATCCTGGATAGATCTGTCATTTCAGCAGAGCCTTCAACACAGGAGAGATGTGGGTGGCCTTACTGTTATGTACAAGGCCAATATGGTCAAAGTATAACACTTGGGTCCACTTCGAGGACAGCGAGAAACAAGCTTTTATGCCACAAGACGAGCAGAAAGCAGCAACTTCACTCTGGCTGTGCCCTTCTCCAGAACATCACTCCATCTGAGATCATATATCCCCAGGAAGACTCGAGTATGGAACACATCCGTACAGCATAATGATGTCAACGAGATAAAGTCAGTTGATCAAATGAAAATGCTGGCCCACAGATGGCTCCAACTTCATCTTGTTCCCTACTTGTATGTCTCATAACAATAAAAATGCTTTCAAATGAGCTGATGTAGGTAACAGCTCTTAGCTTGCCAATAAAGTTAGGAATCCTTAACCTGTAAATAGCTTGTCAGTAAAGCTAGGGATCCTTAACCTAACCTTGTCAAACCCTGTGTAATAAAAAAGGCAAGTGTACTGAGGGAAGGTAAGTGTACTGAGGGAAGGTAAGTGTACTGAGGGAAGGTAAGTGTGCTGAGGGAAGGTAAGACTACTGAGGGAAGGTAAGAGTTCCGAGGGAAGGTAAGGGTATCAAGGGAGGGTAAGAGTACCGAGGGAAGGTAAGAGTATCAAGGGAGGGTAAGAGTACCGAGGGAAGGTAAGAGTATCAAGGGAGGGTAAGAGTACCGAGGGAAGGTGAGACTACTGAGGGAAGGTGAGAGTACTGAGGGATGGTAAGAGTTCCGAGGGAAGGTAAGAGTACCAAGTGAGGGTGAGAGTACCGAGGGAATGTAAGAGTACTAAGGGAAGGGTACGTCTTACAAGAGGGTGCAGGTTCAGTGCTTTTAATCTTTCCTCGTAGTAATTACAGTGACGTGTGAGTACAAGTCACTGAGTACACCTGTGAGTACACGTTAGTGAGTAAATGTTAGTGTGCAGGCGTCAGTGAGTAGAGAGGAGTCAGCACAGCAGACACTCAGGAGTGAAGGAAGGAGTCAAAGAAACACTACCTTCTCTTCCTCTTCTCCCTCCTCCTCTGCCTATTTCTTTTCCCTCCCTCCCTCCCTCTCCACCTCCCTCCCTCCCTCCTTCCCTCTCCTCCTCCTCCCTCCCTCATACTCCTGGCCTCTTCCCTCCGCCTCATGCTACACACTTGAAGGTCAATCAATGTATGCCTTCAGCACCAGCGTGCGCTTTCAGCGTGAGTATGCATACCACACTACTGACAGGGCACTGTGTCTTATTCGTCAGGCAGCAGGAAAATTTCTCCTGACGCATCACCTGCTGACCAGGGGACGCGTCAGGACCTTGGTTTGGGAGGCAACAGAAGAAAGTCTCCTGACGGATTACTTTCTGACTATGGGGCAGTGTTTTGTCCGTCAGGTACCAGAAGACAGTCTCCTGACGTAGTATCTTTCAGTTGTCATCATACATCAGGAGAAAGTCTGTCGACGTTCCGTTGTTTTATCCTGTGGTTAAGTCTCGTCTGTCGTTGACTGAGCGTTATTGGATCAATTAGAGAAAAGTGTCAACACTCGCGGTGCACAATTGTTCAATCTACAACCAGATACATGAATTACCAGAACATGCACATTTTTCCAGGCGGAAACTGGAGTGCTACCTTTAACCTGTGCATGATCAGCCAGACTATGATGGTTACGTAGGCATGCGGGCTACTAGCAGATCTGGAATACAGTAGTTGTTTTCATCTCCAGGAGCTAAGGCCTCTAATTTATTGAATAATGCAGCTTTGAACGTATGTTACGATGGAGACATTAATAAAAACTGCTCTTCCTGAGCGGTAACTTGTGTGTCCAGAACAATACTGGTTGACCAGTCACCGGGAAGCCTGGTTGTAGATCACCAGGTGAAGGTAGAATAACACTGTAAACGTGTGTGTGTGTGTACTCACCTATTTGTGGTTGCAGGGGTCGATTCATAGCTCCTGGCCCCGCCTCTTCACTGATCGCTCCTAGATCCTCCCTCCCCCTGCACCATGAGCTTTATCAAATCTAGTCTTAAAACTATGTATGGTTCCTGCTTCCTTTATGCCACTTGCCAGACTATTCCACTTCCTGACAACTCTATGACAAAAAAATTACTTCCTAACATCCCTATAACTCACCTGAGTCTTCAACTTCCAACTGTGACCCCTTGTTTCTGTGTCCCATCTCTGAAACATCCTGTCTCTGCCCACCTTGTCAATTCCTCGCAGTATTTTGTATGTCGTTAACATGTCTTCCCTAACCCTCCTGTCCTCCAGTGTCGTCAGGTCGATTTCCCTTAACTTTTCTTCGTAGGGCATTCCCCTTAGCTCTGGAAATAGTCTTGTTGAAAACCTTTGCACTTTCTCTAATTTCTTGACGTGCTTGACTAGGTGTGAGTTCCAAATTGCTGCTGCATACTCCAATATGATGTACATGGTGTACAGAGTCTTGAACGATTCCTTACTGAGGTATCGGAACACTAGTCTCAGGTTTGCCAGGCGCCCACATGCTGCAGCAGTTATTTTGTTGATGTGCATCTCAGGAGATGTGCTAGGCATTATATTCACTCCTAGATCCTTTTCCTTGAATGAGGTTTGCGGTCTTTAGCCACCTAACCTGCTCTGTCTTCTGTCTTCTTTGCTCTTCCCAGATCTTCATGACTTTGCATTTGGCGGGGTTAAATTCGAGGAGCCAGTTGCTGGACCAGTCTTCCAGCCTGTCCAAGTCTCTTTGTAGTCCTGCCTGATCCTCATTCGATTTAATTCTCCTCATTAGCGTCACATCATCTGCAAACGGGGACGCTTCTGAGTCTATCCATTCCATCATGTCATTCACATATACCAAAAATAGCACTGGTCCTAGGACTGACCCCTGTGGAACCCCGCTCGTCACAGGCGCCCATTCTGACACCTCGTCACGTACCATGACTCGTTGTTGCCTCCCTATCAGTCCAAGAAATGCAACCTACCCACCCCTCTCTCTCGTGTCTTCCGTTACCTCGTCATAAAACTCCAGTAGGTTTGTGACACAGGATTTTCCTTCCCTGAATCCGTGCTGGTTGTCGTTTATAAGCTTGTTCCGTTGTGTGCTCCATCACTCTCCTGATAATTTTCTCTGACTTTGCATACTATACACGTCAGTGACGCTGGTCTGTAGTTTAGTGCCTCGTGTTGTCTCCTTTCTTAAAAATGGGTACTACATTTGCCGTGTGTGTGTATACTCGCCTATTTGTGATTGCAGGGGTCGACATACAGTTCCTGGCCCCGCCTCTTTTCTGATCGCTACTAGGTCTACTCTCTTCCTGCCCCAATAGCTTTATCGTACTTCTTCTTAAAGTTGTGTATGGATTCTGCCTCTTCTACATCACTCTTCAGATTGTGAGGGCGCTTATCTACATGTTGCAGGGATCGCGTCTCAGCTTCTGGCGCTTCCTCTCCACAAGCCGCTACCGTGTTAAGTCCTTGCTGCGTGAGCCTTATCATACCTATTCTTAAAACTATATATTCATCTTGCCCTTAACACTTCGCTGTCTAGATTGTTCCACTTCCTAACCACTCTAAGGCTGAAAAATATTTTCTAATATCCTGTGACTCAACTGTGGTTTTTAACTTAATCATTGCCCTCGTGTACCTGATTCCTGTCTCTCAAACGGATTCCAGTTTCATGACATGCACATTTTCCCAGTTTCTTTACATTCTTTATTAGATGTGGGTTTAGGATGGACCTGACAGATACTGTGCAATGTCGGGAATGACTGTTGAGGTTCCTGAAAGCTTCCTTTAAATTTGCCCAACGCAATATGCTCGGAACTATGCTGACCCCGAGGTCCTCTTTTAGGAAGGTTTGCAGCCTTTGTACTCCGAGCCTGTACTCTGTTTCCGGTCGTTTATGCTCTTCCCTAATTGCCATAACCTTATATTTGTTGGGATTTAATTCTTATAGCACTTGTTAGACCAATCCTGCAGTTTGTCCAGACTTGTAATCTTTCCTGGTCTGCTCCTGTTTATACTCTTATTATTTTGTCATGTGCGAACGGGGGACACTGACTCGATTTCTTACACCACTGACCTGATTTCTTCTGTCATATTTACATCCACAAAAAACAATACTGACCCTTGTGGAACCCCAGTCGTCTCATTCGCCCATTCCGTCACCTTTCCGGACAATAATGCGTTGTTTCCTGCCTGTCAGGTACGTCTTACCTGGATCTGTTGTAGTGCTTTCCTTGTTATTCCTGCTTGCTCCTCTAGTTTTTATCAGTCTCTTGTGAGGTACTGTATCAAACACCTTCTTACAGTAAAAAAATATGCAGTCCACCATCTCTCGCCTAACTTTTGTTACCTTGTCATAAAACTCTAATAGATTTGTAAGACAGGATTTACCATTTCTAGAACCGTGCTGGCTGATTCTTATGAACTCCTTTCCAGGTGCTCCACCACTATTCTGATAATTAATCTCCATAACCTGACATACTATGCCGGTGTAGTTTTATGCTACTTGTCCGTCCGCTCTCATAAATATGGGGACTACATTTACTGTGTTCCACATCGGAAGTTCTTACCTGTGAGTCCCTTCTGTTCTATTCTGTTCCACACCGGCAGCTGCTCTGGTTCAGTTAACTTGTTTAAGATGGTGGCTAGTGGTTTATACAGTTCTTCCTCACCCTCTCGTAGAACCCACGGAAAAATGTTGTCTTGTCCAATATGTGTGTGTGTGTGTATTCATCTATATATGGCTGCCGGGGTCGATCCTTAGCTCTTGGCCTCGTGTGTGTGTGTGTGTGTGTGTGTGTGTGTGTACTTACCTATTTGTGGTTGCAGGCGTCGACACTCAGCTCTTGGCCCCGCCTCTTCACTGATCACTACTAGGTCCTCTCTCTCCCTGCTCCATGAGCTTTGTCATACCTCGTCTTAAAGCTATGTATGGTTCCTGCCTCCACTATATCACTTGCCAGACTGTTCCACTTCCTGACAACTTTGTGACTGAAGAAATACTTCCTAACATCCCCTTGGCTCATCTGAGTCTTCAACTTCCAATTGTGACCCCTTGTTTCTGTGTCCCATCTCTGGAACATCTTGTGTGTACTCACCTAGTTGTACTCACCTAGTTGAGGTTGCGGGGGTCGAGTCCAAGCTCCTGGCCCCGCCTCTTCACTGATCGCTACTAGGTCACTCTCCCTGAGCCGTGAGCTTTATCGTACCTCTGCTTAAAGCTATGTATGGATCCTGCCTCCACTACATCGCTTCCCAAACTATTCCACTTACTGACTACTCTGTGGCTGAAGAAATACTTCCTAACATCCCTGTGATTCATCTGCGTCTTCAACTTCCAATTGTGTCCCCTTGTTACTGTGTCCAATCTCTGGAACATCCTGTCTTTGTCCACCTTGTCAATTCCTCTCAGTATTTTGTATGTCGTTATCATGTCCCCTGGCTGCCTTCAAGAGAGAGCTGGACAGATACCTAAAGTCAGTGCCGGATCAGCCGGGCTGTGGCTCGTACGTCGGACTGCGTGCGGCCAGCAGTAACAGCCTAGTTGATCAGGCCCTGATCCATCGGGAGGCCTGGTCGTGGACCGGGCCGCGGGGGCGTTGATCCCCGGAATAACCTCCAGGTAACCTCCAGGTAACCCCCTATCTCTCCTGTCCTCCAGTGTCGTCAGGTTGATTTCCCTTAACCTCTCCTCGTAGGACATACCTCTTAGCTCTGGGACTAGTCTTGTTGCAAACCTTTGCACTTTCTCTAGTTTCTTTACGTGCTTGGCTAGGTGTGGGTTCCAAACTGGTGCCGCATACTCCAATATGGGCCTAACGTACACGGTGTACAGGGTCCTGAACGATTCCTTATTAAGATGTCGGAATGCTGTTCTGAGGTTTGCTAGGCGCCCATATGCTGCAGCAGTTATTTGGTTGATGTGCGCTTCAGGAGACGTGCTTGGTGTTATACTCACCCCAAGATCTTTTTCCTTGAGTGAGGTTTGTAGTCTCTGGCCCCCTAGACTGTACTCCGTCTGCGGTCTTCTTTGCCCTTCCCCAATCTTCATGACTTTGCACTTGGTTGGATTGAACTCCAGGAGCCAATTGCTGGACCAGGTCTGCAGCCTGTCCAGATCCCTTTGTAGTTCTGCCTGGTCTTCGATCGAGTGAATTCTTCTCATCAACTTCACGTCATCTGCAAACAGGGACACCTCAGAGTCTATTCCTTCCGTCATGTTCACAAATACCAGAAACAGCACTGGTCCTAGGACTGACCCCTGTGGGACCCCGCTGGTCACAGGTGCCCACTCTGACACCTCACCACGTACCATGACTCGCTGCTGTCTTCCTGACAAGTATTCCCTGATCCATTGTAGTGCCTTCCCTGTTATCCCTGCTTGGTCCTCCAGTTTTTGCACTAATCTCTTGTGTGGAACTGTCAAACGCCTTCTTGCAGTCCAAGAATATGCAATCCACCCACCCCTCTCTCTCTTGTCTTACTGCTGTCACCATGTCATAGAACTCCAGTAGGTTTGTGACACAGGATTTCCCGTCCCTGAAACTATGTTGGCTGCTGTTGATGAGATCATTCCTTTCTAGGTGTTCCACCACTCTTCTCCTGATAATCTTCTCCATGATTTTGCATACTATACATGTCAGTGACACTGGTCTGTAGTTTAATGCTTTATGACTGTCTCCTTTTTTAAAGATTGGGACTACATTTTCTGTCTTCCATGCCTCAGGCAATCTCCCTGTTTCGATAGATGTATTGAATATTGTTGTTAGGGGTACACATAGTGCCTCTGCTCCCTTTCTCAATACCCATGGGGAGATGTTATCTGGCCCCATTGCCTTTGAGGTATCTAGCTCACTCAGAAGCCTCCTCACTTCTTCCTCGGTTGTGTGCACTGTGTCCAGCACATGGTGGTGTGCCCCACCTCTCCGTTTTTCTGGAGCCCCTTCTGTCTCCTCTGTGAACACTTCTTTGAATCTCTTGTCGAGTTCCTCACATACTTCACGGTCATTTCTTGTTGTCTCTCCTCCTTCCTTCCTTAGCCTGATTACCTGGTCCTTGACTGTTGTTTTCTTCCTGATGTGGCTGTACAACAGTTTCGGGTCAGATTTGGCTTTCGCTGCTATGTCATTTTCATATTGTCTTTGGGCCTCCCTTCTTATCTGTGCATATTCGTTTCTGGCTCTACGACTGCTCTCCTTATTCTCCTGGGTCCTTTGCCTTCTATATTTCTTCCATTCCTTAGCACACTTGGTTTTTGCCTCCCTGCACCTTTGGGTAAACCGTGGGCTCATCCTGGCTTTTTCATTATTCCTGTTACCCTTGGGTACAAACCTCTCCTCAGCCTCCTTGCATTTTGTTGCTACATATTCCATCATCTCATACCTGGCTTCCCTGCCAGTTCTCTGTCCCACTGAACCCCGTTCAGGAAGTTCCTCATTCCTGTGTAGTCCCATTTCTTGTAGTTTGGCTTCATTCGTCCTGGCCTTCCTGCTTCTCCCTCCACTTGTAGCTCTACTGTGTATTCGAAGCTTAAAACCACATGGTCACTGGCCCCAAGGGGTCTTTCATATGTGATGTCCTCGATATCTGTGTGTGTGTGTGTGTGTGTGTGTGTGTGTGTGTGTGTGTGTGTGTGTGTGTGTGTGTGTGTGTGTGTGCGCGCTACATGCACATGTGATGCAGTACCACTGAGGGTCGTATCTATAGCAACAGATTGACGTAAATTAAGAGTGGGAGGAAGAAGGGGAACGAGGAAGGGAGAAATGAGAAAGGACTGACGGAAGAAAAAAAAGGAATGGAGATTAGGAACAAGGTAAGGACAAAGGGAGGAAGGAAAGAATTAAGGATAGGGCAGGGAGGATAAGATAAAGGTAAAAAGGTAAGCACAAAGGTATTGAGAGTAGAAGAGAGGGAAGAAGGCAGGAAAGAAAAGCTGAAGGTAAGAAGGATGAGGAAAGGTCGGAGAATAGAGAAAGGAAAAAATGAAGGAATGGACAGAATAAAAGAGAGAAGGACCGTTGTTTGTGTGTGTAGTTAGTGAGGCAGTATTACCCGTCACCTAACAGCTCGTTGCGCTCTGTCAGTTATACTTGGAGGCACCACAGTGGGCGGGTATCTCTGGCTGGGACAGGCCCACAACTAATTATCGAGACACGAAGATGGTCTAGCAAAGCATTCTCTCACCAGCAGTGACGCTAGTGCAGATATCGTCTTCTTGTTGCTGTTACAACAGCAACAGCAACACGGGGAGTGGACATTTTTTTTAATTTACTTAGTTGCTTCTAAGCAGTCTGGTTCATTTGTCAAGATTCTAGTATCAACTACCATGTTAACTTCAATTATCCCATCACTGATAACAGAACCTTGGTAGTAGAGGTACACGTACGTATATCTACTTCTCTACAACATAATACAGTTGTATGCTTATAGAGCTTTTGCTTTACAGCTGTAGGAAACACGGTGAATACCTGGACGACTGGGAGTCTGGTCAGGCTAGATGCTGCTGGTCCTTACCGTTCACAGTTGTAGTGTGTGTGTGTGTGTGTGTGTGTGTGTGTGTGTGTGTGTGTGTTTTAAGGGAGGGTCGTGTGCTCCCTCACCCTGGCGTGCGTCACCTCTTCTTAAGTGGTTGTAATGACAGCCTCACTGTCCACACCTCTTTACTCCCCCTTTCCCTTCCCACCATTACATTACCTCCAGCACACTCCCCCTCCCCTCTCAACCGGAATGCATCTCTCCTGGTAGTAGGGAAGGGGGGGCGGGGCGGAGAAAGGAGCTCATTACTACTGACAGCACCTTTACTCATACCTTGCTAGCGGGAAAACATTGCCAGTGTTGCCAGCATGCACCTACCATGTAGACTAGAATATCAGCGTACTCTCGATGCCTCCAACTTCATATTCTATTCCGAGGGGTGAGTTTATTGGTCAGTGACACTCATGTTTGGTCAGTGGCATTCGTGTTTGGCGAGTGGCACTCGTGATTGGTGAATGGCACTCATGCTGTGAGTCAACACACAATCATAACAGCAGTACATTACAGACCAGATAGTTGACACACCAGTTATGGTATCCACTACATCTTTGTCCCTTATACTATACAGGTATGTTAATCATTACCTTTATAATTATTATTAATTACAAGTTTCACTAAATTTATTATCATTAAACAGGTATCACTACCATTACTACTATGTTAAACCAAAGGTATCACCATCATTACAACTATCTTAAAGGTACCACTATCTTTAAAACTTAATTATCATTAGCTAAAGTTTTAACCACCTTTACAATTATCTTTATATAGATGAAACATCCTGAATATTTATATGAAATTCTTAGCACCTGCGTCACTGACAGTGTTACCTTGACTAAGTCACTCAAAAATTCTGCTAATCTTTGTCAGTAAAAATAATTCTCCCTCCCTCACTACCCCACCTTCCCTCCCTCACTGCCCCTCCTTCCCTCCCTCACTGCCCCTCCTTCCCTCCCTCACTACCCCTCCTTCCCTCCCTCACTGCCCCTCCTTCCCTCCCTCACTGCCCCTCCTTCCCTCCCTCACTGCCCCTCCTTCCCTCCCTCACTGCCCCTCCTTCCCTCCCTCACTGCCCCTCCTTCCCTCCCTCACTACCCCTCCTTCCCTCCCTCACTGCCCCACCTTCCCTCCCTCACTGCCCCACCTTCCCTCCCTCACTACCCCTCCTTCCCTCCCTCACTACCCCTCCTTCCCTCCCTCACTGCCCCACCTTCCCTCCCTCACTGCCCCTCCTTCCCTCCCTCACTACCCCTCCTTCCCTCCCTCACTGCCCCACCTTCCCTCCCTCACTGCCCCACCTTCCCTCCCTCACTACCCCTCCTTCCCTCCCTCACTACCCCTCCTTCCCTCCCTCACTGCCCCACCTTCCCTCCCTCACTGCCCCTCCTTCCCTCCCTCACTACCCCTCCTTCCCTCCCTCACTGCCCCACCTTCCCTCCCTCACTGCCCCTCCTTCCCTCCCTCACTTCCCCTCCTTCCCTCCCTCACTACCCCTCCTTCCCTCCCTCACTGCCCCACCTTCCCTCCCTCACTGCCCCACCTTCCCTCCCTCACTACCCCTCCTTCCCTCCCTCACTACCCCTCCTTCCCTCCCTCACTGCCCCACCTTCCCTCCCTCACTGCCCCTCCTTCCCTCCCTCACTACCCCTCCTTCCCTCCCTCACTGCCCCACCTTCCCTCCCTCACTGCCCCTCCTTCCCTCCCTCACTACCCCTCCTTCCCTCCCTCACTACCCCTCCTTCCCTCCCTCACTGCCCCACCTTCCCTCCCTCACTGCCCCACCTTCCCTCCCACACTCCCCCTCCTTCCCTCCCTCACTGCCCCTCCTTCCCTCCCTCACTACCCCTCCTTCCCTCCCTCACTGCCCCTCCTTCCCTCCCTCACTGCCCCTCCTTCCCTCCCTCACTGCCCCTCCTTCCCTCCCTCACTTCCCCACCTTCCCTACCTCACTGCCCCACCTTCCCTCCCTCACTGCCCCACCTTCCCTCCCTCACTGCCCCACTTTCCCTCCCTCACTGCCCCACCTTCCCTCCCTCACTGCCCCACCTTCCCTCCCTCACTGCCCCACCTTCCCTCCCTCACTGCCCCTCCTTCCCTCCCTCACTGCCCCTCCTTCCCTCCCTCACTGCCCCTCCTTCCCTCCCTCACTGCCCCACCTTCCCTCCCTCACTGCCCCTCCTTCCCTCCCTCACTGCCCCTCCTTCCCTCCCTCACTGCCCCACCTTCCCTCCCTCACTGCCCCACCTTCCCTCCCTCACTGCCCCACCTTCCCTCCCTCACTGCCCCTCCTTCCCTCCCTCACTGCCCCTCCTTCCCTCCCTCACTGCCCCACCTTCCCTCCCTCACTGCCCCTCCTTCCCTCCCTCACTGCCCCTCCTTCCCTCCCTCACTGCCCCACCTTCCCACCCGCACAGCCCCACCTTCCCTCCCTCACTGCCCAACCTTCCCTCCCTCACTGCCCCACTTTCCCTCCCTCACTTCCACACCTTCCCTCCCTCACTGCCCCACCTTCCCTCCCTCACTGCCCCACCTTCCCTCCCTCACTGCCCCACCTTCCCTCCCTCACTGCCCCTGCATCAAGAAGACAAACCACTTTTTACCGTTGATCACAGTGATCTTCATGTGTTGGTTGGCTAATGGGGTTTAAAGCCTATCAACAACACTGAGGTCATTAAGGCTGTACCGAAACCTGTTCAGCACCAGACAAGAATACTCCACTCCTTAAAATTAAGATTAAAACTAAACTCTTAGCATATATACGCCGAGAGAAATACACCTCTCAGAGTATATATCCTGTTACCATGAGTTCGTTTCTGATGGTTAATTATGAGTAACCAATATCTTAGTAACAGTGTGTGCTCGCCCCTGTACACTCCACCAGGGGCGGATGTACTATGAAACTAAAGAAGCTTAAGTTTCAGGGCCCCTAATTCCAGGAGGGCCCCAGAAGCCACTTTAGTACACATTGCTTAAAAATCTTGGATCTACTGTATGAGAAGTGTAGTTCAACACAAAATAACAATTAAAATAAAAGTTAAAAGTTATTCAGGTATGACGTAGACCTAGCCTAGCCTAGCCTAGCCTAGCCTAGCCTAGCCTAGCCTAGCCTAGCCTAGCCTAGCCTAGCCTAGCCTAGCCTAGCCTAGCCTAGCCTAGCCGTTGCTGGTTGCGAATGTGACATCTTAACAGTTCAAGCTTCAGCGTTCCAAAAATGTAGGCTGCCACTGGTGGCGACCCAAGTGCGCTGGATGGTAGGTGAATAGGTGTTGTACATAGGTGCTGTACATAGGTGCAGTACATAGGTGCTGTACATAGGTGCAGTACATAGGTGCTGTACATAAGTGTAGTACATAGGTGCAGTACATAGGTGCAGTGCATAGGTGCTGTGGATGGGAGGTGGAGGAATGTACAAGTCTGTAAATGTCCTGAACTGTACATAAGTGTCTTTTTCCATACCTTGTCGGTATCACCAGACTGTTCTTCAGAAAACTTGTATCGAATGTAGATTATACAGAGACATTCCTCACAGTATAGGTGCAGTGGATAGATGGTGGATGGGACGTGGATAGATGGTGGATGGGACGTGGATAGATGGTGGGTGGGAGATGGATAGATGGTGGATGGGAGATGGATAGATGGTGCATGAGTGATGAATAGGTGGTGGATGGGAGGTGGATAGGCTGGAAGTCTGCTGTGTTCCGTACCATTGTTTCCTGAATATAAAGGTCAAGGGTATTGTCAAGTCTGATGGTGATTGTTTTGCTCTGTTGTTTATTTTCACAGTCTGGTGGTGGTTGTTTACTGTGACAGTCTGGTGGGTTCTTAGTTTTGTGTTGTTTACTGTGACAGTCTGGTGGGTTCTTAGTTTTGTGTTGTTTACTGTGACAGTCTGGTAGGCTCTTAGTTTTGTGTTGTTTACTGTGACAGTCTGATGAGCTCTTAGTTTTGTGTTGTTTACTGTGACAGTCTGGTGGGTTTTTAGTTTTGTGTTGTTTACTGTGACAATCTGGTAGGCTCTTAGTTTTGTGTTGTTTACTGTGACAGTCTGGTGGGTTTTTAGTTTTGTGTTGTTTACTGTGACAGTCTGGTAGGCTCTTAGTTTTGTGTTGTTTACTGTGACAGTCTGGTGAGCTCTTAGTTTTGTGTTGCTTACTGTGACAGTCTGGTGGGTTTTTAGTTTTGTGTTGTTTACTGTGACAGTCTGGTAGGCTCTTAGTTTTGTGTTGTTTACTGTGATAGTCTGGTGAGCTCTTAGTTTTGTGTTGTTTACTGTGACAGTCTGGTAGGCTCTTAGTTTTGTGTTGTTTACTGTGACAGTCTGATGAGCTCTTAGTTTTGTGTTGTTTACTGTGACAGTCTGGTAGGCTCTTAGTTTTGTGTTGTTTACTGTGACAGTCTGGTAGGCTCTTAGTTTTGTGTTGTTTACTGTGACAGTCTGGTAGGCTCTTAGTTTTGTGTTGTTTACTGTGACAGTCTGGTAGGCTCTTACTTTTGTGTTGTTTACTGTGACAGTCTGGTGGGTTTTTAGTTTTGTGTTGTTTACTGTGACAGTCTGGTGAGCTCTTAGTTTTGTGTTGTTTACTGTGACAGTCTGGTAGGCTCTTAGTTTTGTGTTGTTTACTGTGACAGTCTGGTGGGTTCTTAGTTTTGTGTTGTTTACTGTGACAGTCTGGTAGGCTCTTAGTTTTGTGTTGTTTACTGTGACAGTCTGGTGGGTTTTTAGTTTTGTGTTGTTTACTGTGACAGTCTGGTGGGTTTTTAGTTTTGTGTTGTTTACTGTGACAGTCTGGTGGGTTTTTAGTTTTGTGTTGTTTACTGTGACAGTCTGGTGGGTTCTTAGTTTTGTGTTGTTTACTGTGACAGTCTGGTGGGTTTTTAGTTTTGTGTTGTTTACTGTGACAGTCTGGTGGGTTTTTAGTTTTGTGTTGTTTACTGTGACAGTCTGGTGGGTTCTTAGTTTTGTGTTGTTTACTGTGACAGTCTGGTGGGTTCTTAGTTTTGTGTTGTTTACTGTGACAGTCTGGTGGGTTTTTAGTTTTGTGTTGTTTACTGTGACAGTCTGGTGGGTTCTTAGTTTTGTGTTGTTTACTGTGACAGTCTGGTGGGTTCTTAGTTTTGTGTTGTTTAGTGTGACAGTCTGGTGGGTTCTTGGTTTTGTGTTTAGTGTGACAGTCTGGTGGGTTCTTAGTTTTGTGTTGTTTAGTGTGAGGGAAACATAGCTAACTAGAGTTACTAAGATAGAAGTATCATACCTGTAAGTAGTTCCTAGATTTTTCACCTCCATGGCCTGGTTGATGGAGTGAAGTCTGTCAGGTTGTTGGTACTAGCAGCACGCTGGTCACTGAGTACCACTGCCCTGCTGATCTGGAACTGCCTCGCTTACCTCTTTATACAATACCTGGGTATCTTCATTATGCAGATGTTTCGCCTACACAGCAGGAGGTATTGTATACCTTTGGCATAATGACAAGAGTTGTCGCTTGTGCTCATCGCATCCCTGCTTTTCAAATTAGGGGTATTTTACAACGTCTGTCATTCCTCCTGATCTTATATGGCGTAATTACCGTGTGCAAATTTGGAAACAGCCCCTCTGGTGTTTCCCAGGTATATATTATGATGTATTTTCTTTCGTCTACGTTGCAAAGGGTATAATAGTGTAAAATATAATTTTGAACATACCTGCCAGACATTAACACATTGGTATCTTGGTACGGTGGACATCTACATTTCAACGCTTTACTACTAGTTAGAAATGAGAAGAGTTGTCTTCCAGAGGGACCTGGCTAGCTTGGGCCAGTAGGCTTGCATTACTACTCAAGTTTTGCCATCTTGTACTAGTGAACCCCGCCTCCTTCAGCATCTTGTACTAGTGAACCCCGCCTCCTTCAACATCTTGTACTAGTGAACCCCGCCTCCTTCAACGTCTTCCACATCTTCCACAACTCACCCTCGCCAGTATTTAAGACTCGTCATACTTTACCTTCCTATCGTTACAGACCATGGAACTGAACTCTTCTCCGGCCTGACGAAATGCTCACTTCAAATTATTTCTCCAAGGGTTTTGGATTAATTACATCATCTTTACCTCATCACTTCTGCTCACAATCCATTCTCTGTATTTGACTGAAGAAACCTACCACACAGGCGAAACGTTTCAACGATAAAGATACCCAGCTGTTGTAAATGTGTCTTGATCATCATAATGGATTATTATACAGACTCCTCACTTCTCTGGTCCTCCTACCTCATTTAGCTGTCAGAAGTCATTCTGAATATCAAAATCATGTTCTGAGTCCAGATGATTCAAAATTATAGCTATGGCACCTAATACTCTGACCATAAGATATGTAGATAGCTTTCATATTACACAAATTAAAACTCAGTGACAAAGAGTCTGGAGTTAATTTGTTTACTCTGAAATATATACTTTACCTTTTTATAATGGTTAGTTTTATGTTTGTATTGAATATTCCCCTCATTCTGTTGCATATGTGTCTTACCTAACAACCTGTCGGTATTTTATACCATTTTAATGTTCAATTAACCAGTCGACAAATAATAAATGGCGGATTGAGGCCAGTATTAGTGTGTGAGGGTGAGGGAGTTGAACAGCCACACCTACACTGGACAACCAGACAGTCAAGGTTACAGACAACCTTATTTATATGAGAGTTACATGGCGGGTACACCCGCTGTAGCCAGCTACACTGTTCTGTATGAGTTACATGGAACAATTGCAGTATGTGGTTACCCTGTTCTTTATGATACATGGTGGGAAGAACAACAGTGTGCTGATATCTTATTTTAAATGAGGGAAGAACAACGGAAGATATAAGCAGTGTTTTCCAGTGGGCAGTGGAGAACATGACGTTCATTGGTGATAAGTTCCAACTGCTTAGGTACGGAAAGAATGATGAACTCGAAAGGAACACTGTATACAAATCTCAAGAGGATAGTCAAATAGAACGAAAGGAACACGTGAAAGACTTGGGAATAATTATGTCAGCTGACATAATTAGACAATAAGACAAAAGTCACGACCGCCAAGAGGTTGACGGGGTGGGTAATGAGAACCTTCAAAACAAGGGAAATAATGCCAATGATGATACTTCAAATCGCTAGTGCTCCCTCATTTGGAATATTGAACACAAGAACATAAGAAAGGAGGAACACTGCAGGAGGCCTGTTGGCCCATACTAGGCAGGTCCTTTACAATTCATCCCACTAACAAAACATTTGCCCAACCCAATTTTCAATGCCACCCAAGAAATAAGCTCTGATGTGAAAGTCCCACTCAAATCCAACCCCTCCCACTCATGTACTTATCCAACCTAAATTTGAAACTACCCAAAGTCCCAGCCTCAATAACCCAACTAGGTAGACTGTTCCACTCATCAACTACCCTATTTCCAAACCAATACTTTCCTATGTCCTTTCTAAATCTAAACTTATCTAATAAAAATCCATTACTGCGGGTTCTCTCTTGGAGAGACATCCTCAAGACCTTATTAATATCCCCTTTATTAATACCTATCTTCCACTTATACACTTCGATCAGGTCTCCCCTCATTCTTCGTCTAACAAGTGAATGTAACTTAAGAGTCTTCAATCTTTCTTCATAAGGAAGATTTCTAATGCTATGTATTATTTTAGTCATCCTACGCTGAATGTTTTCTAACGAATTTATGTCCATTCTGTAATATGGAGACCAGAACTGAGCTGCATAATCTAGGTGAGGCCTTACTAATGATGTATAAAGCTGCAGTATGACCTCTGGACTTCTGTTGCTTACACTTCTTGATATAAATCCCAGTAATCTATTTGCCTTATTACGTACGCTTAGGCATTGCTGTCTTGGTTTAAGGTTGCTGCTCACCATAACCCCAAGTCCTTTTCGCAATCTGTATGGCTAAGTTCTACATCATTTAACTTATAAGTACTAGGGTTATGGGCACTCCCAAGCTTCAGAACCTTGCATTTATCTACATTGAACTGCATCTGCCACTTTTCTGACCAAGAATAGAGCTTGTTTAAATCCTCCTGAAGTTCCATAACATCTACGTTTGAATCAATTATCCTACCTATCTTTGTGTCATCGGCGAATTTGCTCATATCACTAGTAATTCCCTCATCAAGATCATTGATATATATAAACAACAACGGGCCCAAGACTGATCCCTGTGGAACGCCACTTGTTACAGATCCCCTCTCGGATTTAACCCCATTTATGGACACTCTCTGCTTCCTGTCAGTGAGCCATGACTCGATACACGAGAGCACTTTTCCCCCAATGTCATGAGCTGCCACTTTCTTTAACAGTCTATGGTGCGGAACTCTATCAAAAGCCTTACTAAAATCTAAGTAAATAATATCAAATTCTTTATCGTGGACAACAGCCTCAAAAGCTTTACTGAAGAAAGTTAATAAATTAGTTAAACAAGACCGGCCTCTTGTGAATCCATGCTGAGTATCATTAATCAAGCTATGGTTATCGAGATGGCTTCTTATAATCTCAGCTATAATTGACTCTAGTAATTTGCCTACAATTGAGGTCAGGCTTATTGGGCGGTAATTTGACGGTAACGACTTGTCCCCTGTTTTAAAAATAGGAATTACATTAGCTATCTTCCACATATCAGACTACACCTGTTTGAAGAGATAAATTAAAAATATTAGTTAATGGTTCACAGAGTTCCATTTTGCATTCCTTAAGAACCCTTACTCAATGTTGACGGCCCCGTTCAGGGTAGGAGAAATATCAGAGCTGGAACAGATACAGAGATCGTTTACGGCCCGCATAGAGCCAATAAAACATTTAAATTACTGGGAACATCTTAAAGTCTTGAATATGTACTCACTGGAACGCAAGAGAGATACATGATAATATATACCTGGAAAGTACTCGAGGGTCTGGTTCCAAATCTGCACACTGCCATAACAATATACTGGAGCGAGAGATACGGGAGGAATGGAAAATAAACCCAGAGAAAAGCAGGGGTTCGGTGGGCACAATAAAGGAGCACTATCAACATACGTGACCCAACGGTGTGCTGTTACCTTATTTTAAATGATAGTTACGTGGTGGGAGCAGTCACAATGCCACTACACTATTTTATATGATAATTACATAGTTGTACGTCAGATTAGTCAACCTGAGCTAGGAGACTTAGTAGGGCGATGAGGATATGCTCAAGAATTCTACCATGGGTCCAATAGCTACATCAGTTTCAGAGTTGTCCTTCCATCAGGGCTGGAGTTACTGTTACCTGGTGGCCACCTGGCACTCTTGTGTGAGAACTCTCAGTCCATACACCCATCTCGGGCCATCCATGATAAACGTATAGATTTTAACGTTTCCTGATTATTTTCGGCCATATCGTTTTATTGCATCTGCTTATGTGTGGTTAAATATATGTTTTTATAAGTTTACTACCTAATCTAACTCAATCGAATTTAGTCCAGCGTAGCTTAACATTTGATATACCCTTGATGGGTTTTGAGAGTTTTCCTACTCCCAGAGCCCCGTCCTGGGCCAGGCTTGTCTGGTGCTTAACTGATCAACCAAGTTTTTGTTGCTGGCGGCTAGCTGGCTCACGTAAGTCTAGATGAGGCATTAAAACAGACTCGATAATTTCTTGACTAACACCGACTTCCAAAGTCAGTCGTAACTCCCTTAGTTATGTGGAACAATAAAAACACTGTTATAACACAACCCAAAGTGCTTGGGCCACTTATTCTTTCTTTCTCAACTTTTCCTGTATACCTACAACAATTTTCCTTGCTCCGTCCTACCCTCTTCTTTCCCCACTTTTTGCCTGGTGTGTCGTCACCGCGCTACCTCGCTTGCTACCTTCTCTTCTATCTTTCTCTTGATGTCGCGTCCTCAACTCATACTGGTTTAGTGCTTTCATGGGAATAGTTATTGTTGTTTATAAGAGGCCAGGAGAGAATAAAATATAAATATGTCTCATACAATGTTGTGTCTTGTACACACACTCTCCTCTCTCTTTATCTCTCTCTCCCTAACTCCCACGCTGCCTCCCCTCAGCTTTCTTTCCATTCCTACCTCCCTCCTTCCCTCCCTCGTCCGTCTCTGCCACACTGTTTGCCTCATTAATAAATGTACGAGAGAGAGAGAGAGAGAGAGAGCATTGGGGGGAGGGGGGAAGGCAGATTATTACCGTACTCGGTCACCAAGTTCAGGCCACACCCAAGTCTTAAATGAAATCATAAACTGTGTGTGTGTGTTTAGATGTAGGTGTGTGTGTTTAGATGTAGGTGTGTGTGTGTGTGTACTCACCTAGTTGTACTCACCTAGTTGAGGTTGCGGGGGTCGAGTCCGAGCTCCTGGCCCCGCCTCTTCACTGATCGCTACTAGGTCACTCTCCCTGAGCCGTGAGCTTTATCGTACCTCTGCTTAAAGCTATGTATGGATCCTGCCTCCACTACATCGCTTCCCAAACTATTCCACTTACTGACTACTCTGTGGCTGAAGAAATACTTCCTAACATCCCTGTGATTCATCTGTGTCTTTAGCTTCCAACTGTGTCCCCTTGTTACTGTGTCCAATCTCTGGAACATCCTGTTTTTGTCCACCTTGTCAATTCCTCTCAGTATTTTGTATGTCGTTATCATGTCCCCCCTATCTCTCCTGTCCTCCAGTGTCGTCAGGTTGATTTCCCTTAACCTCTCCTCGTAGGACATACCTCTTAGCTCTGGGACTAGTCTTGTTGCAAACCTTTGCACTTTCTCTAGTTTCTTTACGTGCTTGGCTAGGTGTGGGTTCCAAACTGGTGCCGCATACTCCAATATGGGCCTAACGTATACGGTGTACAGGGTCCTGAACGATTCCTTATTAAGATGTCGGAATGCTGTTCTGAGGTTTGCTAGGCGCCCATATGCTGCAGCAGTTATTTGGTTGATGTGCGCTTCAGGAGATGTGCCTGGTGTTATACTCACCCCAAGATCTTTTTCCTTGAGTGAGGTTTGTAGTCTCTGACCCCCTAGACTGTACTCCGTCTGCGGCCTTCTTTGCCCTTCCCCAATCTTCATGACTTTGCACTTGGTGGGATTGAACTCCAGGAGCCAATTGCTGGACCAGTTCTGCAGCCTGTCCAGATCCCTTTGTAGTTCTGCCTGGTCTTCGATCGAGTGTATTCTTCTCATCAACTTCACGTCATCTGCAAACAGGGACACCTCAGAGTCTATTCCTTCCGTCATGTCGTTCACAAATACCAGAAACAGCACTGGTCCTAGGACTGACCCCTGCGGGACCCCGCTGGTCACAGGTGCCCACTCTGACACCTCGCCACGTACCATGACTCGCTGCTGTCTTCCTGACAAGTATTCCCTGATCCATTGTAGTGCCTTCCCTGTTATCCCTGCTTGGTCCTCCAGTTTTTGCACCAATCTCTTGTGTGGAACTGTGTCAAACGCCTTCTTGCAGTCCAAGAAAATGCAATCCACCCACCCCTCTCTCTCTTGTCTTACTGCTGTCACCATGTCATAGAACTCCAGTAGGTTTGTGACACAGGATTTCCCGTCCCTGAAACCATGCTGGCTGCTGTTGATGAGATCATTCCTTTCTAGGTGTTCCACCACTCTTCTCCTGATAATCTTCTCCATGATTTTGCATACTATACATGTCAGTGACACTGGTCTGTAGTTTAATGCTTCATGTCTGTCTCCTTTTTTAAAGATTGGGACTACATTTGCTGTCTTCCATGCCTCAGGCAATCTCCCTGTTTCGATAGATGTATTGAATATTGTTGTTAGGGGTACACATAGCGCCTCTGCTCCCTCTCTCAATACCCATGGGGAGATGTTATCTGGCCCCATTGCCTTTGAGGTATCTAGCTCACTCAGAAGCCTCTTCACTTCTTCCTCGGTTGTGTGCACTGTGTCCAGCACTTGGTGGTGTGCCCCACCTCTCCGTCTTTCTGGAGTCCCTTCTGTCTCCTCTGTGAACACTTCTTTGAATCTCTTGTTGAGTTCTTCACATACTTCCCGGTCATTTCCTGTTGTCTCTCCTCCTTCCTTCCTTAGCCTGATTACCTGGTCCTTGACTGTTGTTTTCCTCCTGATGTGGCTGTACAACAGTTTCGGGTCAGATTTGGCTTTCGCTGCTATGTCATTTTCATATTGTCTTTGGGCCTCCCTTCTTATCTGTGCATATTCATTTCTGGCTCTACGACTGTTCTCCTTATTCTCCTGGGTCCTTTGCCTTCTATATTTCTTCCATTCCCTAGCACACTTGGTTTTTGCCTCCCTGCACCTTTGGGTAAACCATGGGCTCATCCTGGCTTTTTCATTACTCCTGTTACCCTTGGGTACAAACCTCTCCTCAGCCTCCTTGTATTTTATTGCTACATATTCCATCATCTCATTAACTGGTTTCCCTGCCAGTTCTCTGTCCCACTGAACCCCGTTCAGGTAGTTCCTCATTCCTGTGTAGTCCCCTTTCTTGTAGTTTGGCTTCATTCGTCCTGGCCTTCCTGCTTCTCCCTCCACTTGTAGCTCTACTGTGTATTCGAAGCTTACAACCACATGGTCACTGGCCCCAAGGGGTCTTTCATATGTGATGTCCTCGATATCTGCACTACTGAAGGTGAATACTAAGTCCAGCCTTGCTGGTTCATCCTCTCCTCTCTCTCTTGTAGTGTCCCTTACGTGTTGGTACATGAAGTTCTCCAGTACCACCTCCATCATCTTAGCCCTCCAAGTATCTTGGCCCCCATGTGGGTCCAAGTTCTCCCAATCTATCTCCTTGTGGTTAAAGTCACCCATGATCAGGAGCTTTGCCCTGCATGCATGAGCTCTTCTGGCCACTCTAGCCAGTGTGTCAACCATCGCTCTATTGCTCTCGTCGTACTCTTGCCTTGGCCTCCTGCTGTTCTGTGGTGGGTTATACATCACTGCTATTACCACCTTGGGACCTCCAGAGTGAAGTGTTCCCACTATGTAATCACTTTCTTCTCCGCTATCTTCTCTCTCCAGCTCATCAAAATTCCAGCGATTTTTGATCAGCAACGCCACTCCTCCACCCCCCCTGTTCCCTCTGTCTTTCCTCAGGATTTGGTATCCCGTTGGAAAGATGGCATCTGTTATCATACCTGTAAGCTTGGTTTCTGTGAGAGCTATGATGTCCGGTGATGCTTCTTTGACTCTTTCTTGCCACTCCTCCCACTTATTTGTTATTCCATCAGCGTTTGTGTACCATACCTTCAGTTTCCTTTCCAACACTGTGGTTTGGGGGGCCTGTGAGGGTGGGAGACCTGGTGGCATACTGTGGGGTTCTATAGCTTGGTGTTGGGTGGAGGCTGTGGGTATGGATTGTAGGGTGTGTTGGGATGGTGTGATAGGTTGTGTGGTTCTGAGAGTAGTTGTGTGTGTGCTTGCCCTTGCTGTTCTGTCCTGCTCTGACTGACCTCTGCTGGTTCCCTCCTTGTCTCTTTTCCTAGCTCCTTTCGCTTTTTTGTCCTCTCCCTCAGCTGCTGTCGTTCTGATTTTGTTCTGTCTCTGTCTAGGAACACCCTCTTGTACTCTTCCGAGTATTTCAATCGTGGTTTCTCTTGGAGGATCCTGTTCCGCACTGTTTCCGTCCTGAGAACCAGCTTGATTGGTCGGTTTCTCACCTTCGAGTACCCCCCTATTCTCTGAAAATTTACAATCTCGTCCCTCTCTTCACCTATTTCTGTTATGATTTTCTCAATCTCCTTCCTTTCTTCCTGCTTCCTTTCAGTGTGTGTCCTTTCCTCTCTCTCCTGAAGCCCATGGATAAACACTGATTTTGCCCTTTCTTCCTCGCATTGCCTCACCCTCTGTGGCTCTGGATCCTGCCTGTGTGTGGTCAGTTTCTCCCTTGATTTTTCCAGTGGCTCTTGATAGCCTTGTTGTGCCTCAGCATTCGACCTATCACCCTCTCCATCTGCAACCAGTTGATCTTCCCTTTCACTCCTTGGTCCTCCTTGGCAGATTGATGTGGCCTTAGCATAATTCATAATTCCTTCCTTCCTGTTCAGCCTCGCAGCTTCATATGCTGTGTCTTCTCTGGTCACTGCCCCTGTAACTCGCTCCAGCCTATTTATCTCAACTTCTAGGACCCTTATCTTGGCTACTGCAGTTTCGACTTGTGCCTCCCAATTCTTTGTCTCCTTCTCCAACCACCTTTCCAATTTCACAGAGAGCTCTTTCTCCATTTTTTCAGAAAGCTCTCCTAATTTTCTCTCCCACTCTTGTTCCATCCTTTTCCACTGCTCCTCCATCCACTCCTCCCTACCCGAACCATTCTCATCTGATCCTTGGGTCCTGCGAGTCCCCACCATTTTTTGTGTGTGTGTGTGTGTGTGTGTGTAGATGTAGGTGTGTGTGTAGGTGTGTGTGTGTACTCACCAATTCGTACTTACCTATTTGTGGTTGCAGGGGTCGAGACATAGCTCCTGGCCTCGCTTCTTCACTGATCACTACTAGTTCCGCTCTCCCTGCTCTGAGCTTTATCATACCTCGTCTTAAAACTATGTATGGTTCCTGCCTCCACTACATCACTTGCCAGACTATTCCACTTCCTGACAACTCTGTCTGAAGAAATACTTCCTAACATCTCTTTGACTCATCTTCCAATTGTGACCCCTTGTTTCTGTGTCGCATCTGTGGAACATCCTGTCTCTGTCCACCTTGTCAATTCCTCGCAGTATTTTGTAAGTCGTTATCATGTCTTCCCTAACCCTCCTGTCCTCCAGTGTCGTCAGACCGATTTCCCTTAACCCTTTGTAGGACATTCCCCTCATCTCCGGAACTAGTCTTGTTGCAAACCTTTGCACTTTCTCTAATTTCTTGACGTGTTTGACCAGGCGTTGGTTCCAAACTGGTGTAGGTGTGTGTATGTGTGTACTCACCCTCGCCTATTTGTGTGTTTGTGTGTAGTTGTGTGTGTAGATGTATTTGTACTCGCCTAGTTTTACTCACCTAATTGAGGTTGCAGGGGTCGAGTCCTAGCTCCTGGCCCAGCCTCTTCACTGGTCGCTACTAGGTCACTCTCCCTGAACCGTGAGCTTTATCATACCTCTGCTTAAAGCTATGTATGGATCCTGCCTCCACTACATCGCTTCCCAAACTATTCCACTTCCTGACTACTCTGTGGCTGAAGAAATACTTCCTAACATCCCTGTGATTCATCTGTGTCTTCAACTTCCAACTGTGTCCCCTTGTTGCTGTGTCCCATCTCTGGAACATCCTGTCTTTGTCCACCTTGTCAATTCCTCTCAGTATTTTGTATGTCGTTATCATGTCCCTCCTATCTCTCCTGTCCTCCAGTGTCATCAGGTCGATTTCCCTTATCCTCTCCTCGTAGGACATACCCCTTAGCTCTGGGGCTAGTCTTGTTGCAAACCTTTGCATTTTCTCTAGTTTCTTTACGTGCTTGGCTAGGTGTGGGTTCAAAACTAGTGCCGCATACTCCAACATGGGCCTAACGTACATGGTGTACAGGGTCCTGAACGATTCCTTATTAAGATGTCGGAATGCTGTTCTGAGGTTTGCTAGGCGCCCATATGCTGCAGCAGTTATTTGGTTGATGTGCGCTTCAGATGTGCCTGGTGTTATACTCACCCCAAGATCTTTTTCCTTGAGTGATGTTTGTAGTCTCTGGCCCCCTAGACTGTACTCCGTCTGCGGTCTTCTTTGCCCTTCCATAATCTTCATGACTTTGCACTTGGTGGGGTTGAACTCCAGGAGCCAGTTGCTGGACCAGGTCTGCAGCCTGTCCAGATCCCTTTGTAGTTCTGCCTGGTCTTCGATCGAATGGTTCTTCTCATCAACTTCACGTCATCTGCAAACAGGGACACTTCGGAGTCTGTGTGTGTGTGTGTGTGTGTGTGTGTGTGTGTGTGTGTGTGTGTGTGTGTGTACTCACCTAATTCACCTAATTGTGGTTGCAGGGGTCGAGACGCAGCTCCTGGCCCCGCCTCTTCACCGAGTGCTACTAGGTCCTCTCTCTCCCTGCTCCATGAGCTTTATCATACCTCATCTTAAAGCTATGTATCGTTCCTGCCTCAACTACCTCACTTGCTAGGCTATTCCACTTCCTGACTACTCTATGACTGAAGAAATACTTCCTAACGTCCCTTTGGCTTATCTGGGTCTTGAACTTCCAATTATGACCCCTTGTTTTTGTGTCCCCTCCCTGGAACATCCTGTCTCTGTCCACCTTGTTTATTCCACGCAGTATTTTGTATGTCGTTATCATGTCTTCCCTAACCCTCCTGTCCTCCAGTGTCGTCAGGCCGATTTCCCTTAACCTTCTTCATAGGACTAACCTTGTCGCAAACCTTTGCACTTTCTCTAATTTCTTAACGTGCTTGATCAAGTGTGGGTTCCAAACAGGTGCTGCATACTCCAGTATGGGCCTGACGTACACGGTGTACATTGCCTTGAACGATTCCTTACTAAGGTATCGGAACGCTGTTCTCAGGTTTGCCAGGCGCCCATATGCTGCAGCAGTTATCTGGTTGATGTGTGCCTCCGGAGACGTGCTCGGCGTTATACTCGCCCCAAGATCTTTCTCCTTGAGCGAGGTTTGCAGTCTTTGGCCACCTAGCCTATACTCGGTCTGCGGTCTTCTTTGCCCTTCCCCGATCTTCATGACTTTGCATTTGGCAGGGTTAAATTCGAGAAGCCAGTTGCTGAACCAGGTGTCCAGCCTGTCCAGGTCTCTTTGATGTCCTGCCTGATCCTCATCTGATTTAATTCTCCTCATTAACTTCACATCATCAGGGACACTTCTGGGTCTAAGCCTTCCATCATGTCGTTCACATATACCAAAAATAGCTCTGGTCCTAGGACCGGCCCCTGTGGGACCCCGCTCGTCACAAGTGCCCACTGTGATACCTCATCACGTACCATGACTCGTTGCCTCCCTGTCAGGTATTCTCTGATCCATTGCAGTGCCCTTCCTGTTATATGCGCCTGATCCTCTAGCTTCTGCACTAATCTCTTGTGAGGAACTGTGTCAAAGGCCTTCTTGCAGTCGAAGAAGATGCAGTCAACCTACCCCTCTGTCTCTCTCTCGTGAGTGTGTGTGTGTGTGTGTGTGTGTGTGTGTGTGTGTGTGTGTGTGTGTTTGAGTGTGTGTGTAGGTGCGTGTGTGAGGGTGTGTGCGTGTGTCTAGGTGTGTGTGCGTACTTAGCTATATGTACTTACCTCTTCTTAAAACTATGTATGAGACCTTCCCCACCACTTCATTGTCCAGGTCATTGCACTTCTTAATCACCCTGAGGCTGAAGATATACTTCCTGACATTCTTATGACTCATCCGTGCCTTTATCTTCTAATAATGCCACTAATAATGTTTCCCGCTTCTCAATCTTACCTTGTTTACCCTATCAATTCCTTTAATTATTTTGTATGTTTTGGTCATGTCTCCCGGTTCTTCTGTGTGTTTTCAGGGTAAGTTTCTTTAGCTTCCTATAGCTCATAACCTTTAACTGTGAAACAAGCTTCACTGCATGTCTCCTCACCCTCTTCATCTTCTTAACATGCTGTATTAGGTGTGGGTTCCATGCTGGTTCTGCATACTAAAAGATGGACTGACATGTATAAAGGGTCATGAATGACACTTTTGTTGAGATTCCTTAAGGCTGCTCTTAGATTTTCCAGATGAAAATTTTCTTCAAGTTATTCGGATGATGCGAGTCTTTGGCGATATGCTAGGCACTATGCTAACCCTTAGGTCCTTCTCCTTGAGCGAGGCCTGCAACTTCCAGTCTTCTCGCCCCTTCCCCAATCTTCATAGCCTTTTATTTGTTGGAGTTAATTATCTGATCAATGTTGCAGTTTCTCCAGACCCATTTTTAGCCTTTCCTTGTCATCGCTTTTTATTTTCGTCATTAGTTGTATATTATCGGCAAACACCTCTTTTGTTTATCATAGAACTCCAAGAAATTTGTAAAACAAAATTTGCTACCTCAAAGCCTGTGCTGGTTTTGTTTATGAAACTACTTCTCTCCATGTTCTCTACCACACTACTCATTATCTACTTTATATTCTTATATAGTACATATGTCGATGACATGTGTAATATAAGTACACATGTCATCGACATGTGTACTTACATAGTTCAATGCTTATGTAGTTCAACGATTCCTGTCTCTCTCTTTTCTTAAATATTGGGATTGCATTCATTGTCTTCTACACTCCTGACAGCTACCGTATCCACTGACCACTAGATCTTAGCTAGTGGTTCGGACACTGCATTTGTTATACCACTTCTCGACCACTCTAAAGCTAAAGAAGTACCCGAGACCCGCATCTACAGCACACACTTCCTGTCCATTCTTTTTAATTCCTCTCGGTATTTTGTACGTCGTAATTACGTCATCTTTGGTACTTCTGTCCTGAAGTATTGTTACGTTTAGCTCCTCTAGGCTCTCGTCATAAGTTTTACCCCTCAGCTCTGGGAAAAGTCTCGTGGCAAACCTTTATACTTCGAACGTCTATGTTGGGTTCAGAGTGCACGCTTGTATATGTGGCTTAGGGTGCACACTTGTATGTGGTTGAGGGTGTACACCTGTACTCACCTAAATGTGGTTGCAGGGGTCGAGTCTCAGCTCCTGGTCTCGCCTCTCTGCTAGTTTCATGCAGCCAGGAAAGTGTGTGTTGGACTCAGATTGTACACTTGTATATGGCTGAGTGCACTCCAGGTAACACATAGTCTTGTTGCAAAACAATGTTGCAGAAATGAGCAGGAAGTCCAAACAGATTGGTTCAAGGGAGCTAGTGTACCTGGAGTCGATGTAATCGACTCCAGGCTGAGTGTCTGATTACCTCAAACTCCTTCTGATCTTCACCATTCTTCTTTGTATAGGACTGATGAAGCCACTGTGTGGCGAAATGTTTCCTTAATAAAGACATCCAAGTGTTGCACATGTGTCTAATTTATCAACTCGTCGGTTCTCTGAACCACTTATATAAAAGTGACACACCAGACAACGTAAGACTGGATTAAAACAGTTTCCATTAAGGAAAACGTTATTTTGTCATACAGAAAGAGAGTAAATTACTTCTTGTATATGTAGAGTCCTAAGATGTGTATCACCTGATGTAGTTCCCCCTTGACTGACACCTTATTGTGAAGACGTGTGTATGTGTGTGTGTGTGTGTGTGTGTGTGTGTGTGTGTGTGTGTGTGTGTGTGTGTGTTTCCATGTACACAGTTCTTGTGCACAGTGCTCACCTAATTGTAGTTGCAGGGGTCGAGACTCAGCTCCTGGCCCCGCCTCTTCACTGAGCGCTACTAGGTCCTCTCCCTGCTCCATGAGTTTTATCATACCTCGTCTTAAAGCTATGTATGGTACCTGCCTCCACTATATCGCTCGCCACACTGTTCCACTTCCTGACAACTCTATAAATGAAGAACTGCTTCCTAACATCCCTGTGACTCATATGAGTCCTCAGCTTCCAAGAGTGACCCATTGTTTCTGTGTCCCCTCTCTGGAAAATCTTGTCTCTGTCCACCTTGTTTATTCCACGTAGTATTTTGTATGTCGTTATCATGTCTCCCCTATCCCTCCTGTCCTCCAGTGTCGTCAGGCTGATTTCCCTCAACCTTTCTTCATAGGACATTCCCCTTAGCTCTGGAACTAACGTTGTCGCAAACCTTGGCACTTTCTCTAATTTCTTAACGTGCATGACCCGGTGCGGGTTCCAAACTGACGTACACGGTGTACAGTGTCTTGAAAGATTCCTTGCTTAGGTATCGGAATGCTAATCTCAGGTTTGCCAGGCGCCCATATGCTGCAGCAGTTATCTGGTTGATGTGTGCTTCCGGAGACGTATTCGGTGTTATAATCACCCCAAGATCTTTCTCCTTGAGCGAGGTTTGCAGTCGTTGGCCACCTAGCCTATACTCCCTCTGCGGTCTTCTTTACCCTCTCCAATCTTCATGACTTTGCATTTGGCAAGGTTGAATTCGAGAAGCCAGTTGCTGGACCACGTGTCCAGCTTGTCCAGGTCTCTTTGAAGGTCTGCCTGATCCTCATCTGATTTAATTCTCCTCATTAACTTCACATCATCTGCGAACAGGGACGCCTCTGAGTCTATCCCTTCCATCATGTCATTCACGTATACCAAAAATAGCACTGGTCCTAGGACCGACCCCTGTGGGACCCCGCTCGTCACAGGTGCCCACTGATACCTCATCACGCACCATGACTCGTTGTTGCCTCCCTGTCAGGTATTCTCTGATCAATTGAAGTGCCCTTCCCGTTATACGCGCCTGATCCTCTAGTTTCTGCACTAATCTCTTGTGAGGAACTGTGTCGAAGGCCTTGCAGTCCAAGAAGATGCAATCAACCCACCCCTCTCTCTCGTCTCTTACTTCTGTTACTTTATCATAAAACTCCAGAAGGTTTGTGATTTGCCTTCCATGAAACGCTGCTGGTTGTCATTTATACTTTTGTTCTGTTTCAGGTGTTCTACCACTGTCCTCCTGATAATTTTCTCCATGACTTTGCATACTATACACGTCAGTGACACTGGTCTGTAATTTACCGCCTCTTTTCTGTCTCCTTTTTTAAAAATGGGAACTACATTTGCCGTCTTCCATACCTCAGGTAGTTGTACAGTTTCAATGGATGTGTTGAAGATTGTGGTTAATGGGACACACAGCATTTCTGCTCCCTCTCTAAGGACTCATGGGAAGATGTCTGGTCCCATTGCCTTTGAGGTATCAAGGTCACTTAGCAGCTTCTTCACCTCCTCCTCAGTTGTGTGTATGTCATCCAGCACTTGTTGGTGAAGGTGTGTGTGTGTAGGGAACCTCATCTGTCTTACCTGTCTCCTTCCTACTTCTCTTTCTCTCTCTTACATTGTAATATAAATTCTGGACTTGTTTTTCTCGTTAAAACATTCAATTTTCACTTGTTTTTCGTAGTCTTGGTCCCCTAGGCCAGTGTGTCCATGCCTTGGGGTAATTTCCATATCGTGATCATATCTTCTTTTGTGTAAAGTTACTCTGATATTGTAAGATCCATTTCAGACACTTCTCTCACTGCCCCTCATCTACAGTAATGATATTGTATATAGCATACTGAGTATGTAACATAATCATTAGTTGCTGATCCCCTGTATATGTTTGTTTAGCATATCTGAGTATCGTAGTTAGTACCATCTATATATTTTATATAGACGATTCCTTGCTAGGCCTAGGGGCTAACATGTGACGTCACACAGTGCCGCTGGCGAGGGTCCCTTACCATGCCTCCCTCTCAGATCCAGCGTAGGCTTCAAGGCGACAGGTAGGCTGGGCCATTTCTCTCACAACTCTGTTAATATAAGTGAATACAACGCAACAAGTGTGTTTTATCTCCAACCATCATGTCTCCACGGAACCCTCACAACAATGTAACATACTGAGTATGTAGAATACTGAACGATACCTCACTGAAATTAATGAAACACTTGTACATGCTGCATGTTTTGTGTACTTCCCTCTAGTTAGTACATTGTTTCTTCTCTCTCCTGGTGTCCAGTAGCTTTGTTTACTTAACTCTTAACACATTGTTTACTGTCTTTTATACATTTAAAGCTAAGAGTGGGGGGAGGGCAGTCTTGATGCTGAAGTATACCTGGAGAGGGTTTCGGGGGGTCAACGCCCCCGTGGCCTAGTAGATCAAGGTCTGATCAACCCCCGTGGTGGATTAGGGTCTGATCAACCCCCGTGGTGGATCAAGGTCTGATTAACCAGGCTGTTACTGCTGGCCGCACGCAACCCGACGTAAGACTCACAGCCCGACTGGTCAGGTACTGACTTTAGGTGTAGGTGAATGGTTCAGAGAACCGACGACTTGATAAATTAGACACATGTGCAGCATTTGGGTATTTTTAATGAGGAAATGTTTCGCCACACAGTGGCTTCATCAGTCCATACAAAGGAGAATGGTGAAGAACAGGAGTAGTTTGAGGTAATCAGTCCTTAGCCTTGAGTTGATGTGATCAGTTCATCAGTCTTGAAAAGAATATAGCATATATGCAAAGAAGTGGCTTATATACTGTAGGCAGGAGAGGTGCAGCAGTCATAGGTGGTATCACATTTGACGAATGTGGAAGTAGGTCATGCCTAACCCTTGGGCATGACCTACTTCCACATTCGTCAAATGTGATACCACCTATGACTGCTGCACCTCTCCTGCCTACAGTATATAAGCCACTTCTTTGCATATATGCTATATTCTTTTCAAGACTGATGAACTGATCACATCAACTCAAGGCTAAGGACTGATTACCTCAAACTACTCCTGTTCTTAACCATTCTCCTTTGTATGGACTGATGAAGCCACTGTGTGGCGAAACATTTCCTCATTAAAAATACCCAAATGCTGCACATCAACTGACTTTAGGTGCCTGTCCAGCGCCTTCTTGAAGACAGCCAGGGGTCTATTGGTAATCCCCCCTAATGTATGCTGGGAGGCAGTTGAACAGTCTTGGGCCAGTGACACTTATTGGGGGAATGTTGCGTCTCCTGCCGAGTCTTTTGCTTTCATAATGAGTGATTTTCATGTGCAAGTTTGGTATTAATCCCTCTAGTGAAGAGTTCTCCATCCTCTCTCTCTCTCTCTCTCTCTCTCTCTCTCTCTCTCTCTCTCTCTCTCTCTCTCTCTCTCTCTCTCTCTCTCTCTCTCTCTCTCTCTCTCTCTCTCTCTTTCTCTGTCTCTCTCTCTCTGAAGGTAGTTTTGTTAACTTTGTAGTCATGTTTATGGTCGAATGCTCTCATGTCGTTGGAACCTTTAATGTTTATCTTAAAGAAAGGGAGGAAGAGAGAGAGAGAGAGAGAGAGAGAGATAAAAGAGAAATAAGATAAAGAGAGAGATAATATTTACTTACGTCATTATATTAAGATAATTGTATGTTTTTTTAATATTATATAATAAATCATTTGCATATCAGTGTTACTAAGCAGGTATTGTTCTTTTACAGGTACTGTGCCTTAACATGTAGCTGTGTATGACTGGTATTATGTAAGTGGCAGCATACAGGTAAGCTGTAACGCGTACTCATTAACCTGGAAATAAAGAAACTAGTAGCAGAGAACTCTTTTAATACAAAGTTTCTCTCAAGACTGAGCTTTATCAAGAGTACAGGAATGAGGAAATAACTTATTTTGCAGCATATAAGGCGCACGAGTGTCGACTGTTTGCTAGCACGATGTTCCCAAGCAATTATAACGTAACGTTATTAAACTACTGCTAAAGCGTGACCTAAAGCCTACCCTTGACCCTGACTTTGAGCATATAAGACGCAGGCTGATTTTCCAAGACTTTTCTTGGGGGAAACGCGCCTTATATGCCAGAAAATATGGTACATAGCCTGATCTCATGTGTGACCTGTCTTTCTCTGAGCCTGACCTCATGTGTGACCTCTCTCTCTCTGAGCTTGACCTCTTGTGTGATCTTTCAACGAGGCTGACCTCATGTGTGACCTGTCTTTCACCGAGCCTGACCTCATGTGTGACCTGTCTTTCACCAAGCCTGACCTCATGTGTGATCTTTCTCCGAGCCTGACCTCATGTGTGACCTTTCTCCGAGCCTGACCTCATGTGTGACCTGTCTTTCTCCGAGCCTGACCTTACAGGGTGATTGTTTACATTAAATATATCTGCTCTCAGTGTCTTTATTTCCACTTGTCGGTTTTGCCATTATCTGCCTCATTAACCTGTGTATGATAGACATGCGGGTGACAACATACAGGTAAGCTGCAGTGTGTATTCATTAACCTGTGTATGAGATATATGAGGATTGTCACACACAGGTAAGTTACGGTGTGAAGAATGAGACACTTGTTCAACATTTTGGAATCTTTATATTGAGGAAACGTTTTGCCACACGTTTCCTCAATAAAGTTTAAAAAATGTTGCACAAGTGTTTCATTCTTCAAGTTGTCGGTTTTCTAAACCATTTATTACAAGCTACAGTGTGTGAGTCTAGGGGTTCTTCTTTGTTGTATGTCACAACTGAGACGTAGCATTAACCTCCTACTACAAACATTGTGGAGTTTAATGGTAAGGGAAGCGTGACGAGCAGCGACCCGTGTAATCAGGAAGGTTGCCGGGAGGAACTGCTGTGAGCACACAGCCCCGTGAGCACACAGCCCCGTGAGCACACAGCCCCGTGAGCACACAGCCCCGGGGATATTTGAATATTCTGCACATGTGTACGAATATACTAACCTATGATGTCACGTTCGGTAAGGTTTAAAATGTCTAGGCTGGGGAAGGCCATTAAATGAGGGACTTTTACTAGCTAATGTTTCCAATTCAGTTACTGTAAAGTTCCGTTCAGTTATAGTTTTAACTGTGCCTAGTCAACAAGACTGACATCACTGGTTAAAATGAAAACTTTTCAAACTTATGAAATTTAAGAACAGAAGCAGAGGTTAATTTTCCCCCAAGTGTTTGAAATTATCCTCCTCCTTGACTGAAAGATCAAATGAAGAGAGTATGCCTTTTTTAAGGAGTTGAGTCAGTGGGGCTACAATAGACGAAAAATTTGCTATGAAAGTTCTTGTGTAACCTGAGCCAACAGATGATCTTATGTGATCAGCTCTTTAGGGGGGGGGGTGAGACGTTGAGGTGTTCTGAACAAGTGTTGCCTTGATGATTAAGACACATACACAGCAGTTAGGATCTTTATTGTTGAAATATGTCTCCTACACAATGGACTTCGTCAATCAGGTATGGAGGCAGTATGGATAGTAGTGAAATGAAGATGTAATTAGTCCATCAAGCTTGGAGAAATAGTATTTGAGGTGGTAAGTCCCCCAGCCTGGTTGAGGAACTGTCCCTGCTGCCTCCATACTTCACTGAAGAAGCCTATTGTGTAGGCGAAACGTTTCAACAATAAAAAATACCTAACTATTGCACATGTGTCATAATCATCAATTTGTCAGCATTTTATACCATTTTCAACATAACTGATATCTTAGTCACTCACAATCCCTCGAGGAGTGACTATGTGACTGATGAATTTGAGTTCTGATTTCAGAAACTGAGAATCTGATATTTTGATTTTTAGATTAACTTGAACTAATGTACTCAATACTAGATATAATCTCTGAAAATGTAGCTGAACGTCCCTTGTCATGGCAATCAAATTGTGCAAATACACCATTAGATACTTTCTTATAAGACTCCTAAATATATTTCTCATAAGCCTAGAAAATGTAATAGGTGACCCTCATAAACCGAAGGTCATTTTGAAGAAGTGATAATGACCTGTAGGGGCAGAAAAAATTACTGCTGGCTTCCCTTAAGATGTGGTGGGACCTGCTAAAATACCTGAAGCAAATCTTATTATGTTGAGCAGACTATTATCCTCTGTACAAGTCACCCAGGAGTGGGAGTGGAAGATGATTGGGGGATCATTTTCGAATTTAGGAAAATCAGTGACTGGGCATCAGAAAGTAAATATACTTCTGAAGAATTGTCTTGACACAGAATTAAGGATAACTTCAACGCAAAGCTAGGATAGCTTCAAGACAACCATTGTCTTGGCACAGAGTTAAGGACAACTTCAACTTAGATCACAAGAAGAGAATTGTCCTTACCAGTTGTCTGTATGTTAGTCAATTAAAAAGATGAAAGTTAAAATCCCGTTTAGCAGCTGGGTAAACAATATAATTCTAAGACAGAATATTTGGTACAAACAATTCAGAAACAAAATTCTGAGACATAATACATAATACAGGTAAAGTGGCCAATCTACTATTCATTTAAAATTGAAAAGTGAAAGTGGGAATATATTACTACAAGCACTTGTACCCGGAAAAAATATTAAAGTTTAGACAAAGTTTGTACACTTAATATACAGCTACTAAATTATACTTCTGAAAGGTCACATTTCCATAACATCTAGTTGAATATAATATTTAGGAAATGAACTACAGTTTAAGTGTTTCCTAAACCATGGGTTAAAAAAAAACACAAGTGTCAGGGGCCCAAGACTGTTCAACTGCCTCCCAGCATACATAAGGGGGATTACCAGTAAACCCCTGGCTGTCTTCAAGAAGGCGCTGGACAGGCACCTAAATTCAGTACTTGACCAACCGGGCTGTGGTTCGTACGTCAGGTTGCGTGCGGCCAACAGTAACAGCCTGGTTGATCAGGCCCTGATCCACCATGAGGCCTGGTCACAGACCAGGCCGCGGGGGCATTGACCCCCGAAACTATCTCCAGGTATTAACACTTGCTGTAGGTAAGTACTGGAACAACTGGCTACAGACTTTGTCCTAGCAATAAAGTTATTTAATAACATTGGTTAAAGAATACAGTTGTACCGTAGTCCCTGGTTTTTCAGTATACAGCATCAGGAATTATGACAAGAGCTGAGACAGTCTGTAAATTAAATGGCCACTAGCGAAACTCATACAAACTGTGTAGACAGGACAACAAGCCTGCAACAACGGTGATAGCTACAGGTAACGGGATGAAAAATCTTATGCCTTGCTTTTGTACTAAATATATGGCTCGTGCCTCCACTACTTGGCTGCAGTCTCCACAGGATATATACACTGAAAAGGCTGTATATCTCTTTGTATATGCACTGAGGGTTTACACTGATCCTTACTTTAGGGATTAAAGTATTCTTGAGTGGTGGTGAATAGGTTACATGCAGCCTTAATGGCCTTCGTGTAGTCTATATATAGGCTTTAAGCCCCATTAAGGAACCAACATACTTGGCTCCCTAGCAGGTTTCCCTTCACTACGCTTACAGACAAGAAGTACTTAATAGTTTGTCAGTGGCTCACCTGTGTATTGAAATTTCACCAGTATTCTCGGTTCTTGTTCTTCGCATCTCTGTGTTTACGTTGCTCGTATCTCCGAGCATCTTGCACATCTTGATCCTCAGATTCTCCTCCTTCAGTTAGGCTCGGCTCCTCACCAGAACAGCATCCTGCATGTATATATGTAATGAAGTATACCATCTCGTTATCCTTATTTATATAATGGAGTAAAATTCAAGCTACGTTAAGCCAATGGGTGCTTATTCGCATCTGACAAAGACTTACGTCAGTAGACATTTTCCTGTCGAGCACAGTATCACCATTGTGCCTTGACACGTACACTCTGGCCCCATCAAACACACGTGGACACCAATGTTGGCAGTTGACCCAATTTATTGCCACTTAGGGTCGCTCCCTCTCACTGGGTGGCGGTTACAATAAGGTGAAATGTTGGCTTATGCGGGTATGACGCGCCTTCATTGATGAGTGACTCACGGCTTGCAATCAGCGGTGGCGACGCAGAGAGACGCCAGGTAGGGCACACAAGTTAATAGTGATGCAGGCAGGTCGGCAAGTAGGTAGGCAATTAGTAGGTATGTAGGTAGGTTAGTAAGCAGTCAAGCAAGCAGATGTGTAGGTAAGTAGACAGGCAGCATAGTAAGCAAGCAAGCATTTAGAGACTGGCAGGAAGGCAAGACAATATTTAGGGATTTACACTTGGATATATACATAGACTAATATTTAAACACATTTATCCTTACATTTACACCTACACTTAAATTTATATTTTACAGATTTTTTTTGTCCTCCGCTGTACACCACTATATCTTACACTACACCATTGTGTCTTACACGATGGTGTACAGGGTAAGACATAGTGGTGTACAGTGTAAGACAGTGCACTTAGAATGAATTAATGACGGGTGTTTTAAAGTATGACTGGAGGGGTCACCACTACTCGACCAGTTTAATGATACCTTCAAAACTTATTAAAAATTGACATAATTAAAAACTGACATAGACAGTTAAAAACTGACATAATTAAAAACTGACATAGACAGTTAAAAGCTGACATAATTAAAAACTGACATAGACAATTAAAAACTAACAAACAACTAAAAACTAACATAAACAATTAAAAACTAACAAACAATTAAAAACTGACATTAACAACTAAAAACTGACATAAACAATTAAAAACTGATATAAGTAACTAAAAACTGACAAACAGCTAAAACTAACATAATTATAAACTGACATAAACAACTAAAAACTGAATAAAAAGTTAAAAACCGACAAACAATTAAAAACTTTTATAAACAATTAATTAAAATCTGGTTTAAACAGTTATTTAATATTTACAATCAGCCATCTTTTGGAATTTTGAATTCATGTAGGAACAAGAAAAAAAAATTCTCCTTAATTTTAATAAACAATCTACAAATTTTACAATTTTTTAGATCATTTTTCGCAGTTGTCGTTTTACAAGAAATGTTTCATTATAATCTATTAATTTTTGCCCAGTCGCCTGAAAACAAGTTTTGGGAGGAATATCAAAATCTTTTGTGGTTATATATGGCGGGGAATATACACAGCTGTGAGTCACATATATACCTGTGTTGTCTAACTTTCTAGCAAGGAATATACACAGCTGTGAGTCACATATATACCTGTGTTGTCTAACTTTCTAGCAAGGAATATACACAGCTGTGAGTCACATATATACCTGTGTTGTCTAACTTTCTAGCAAGGAATATACACAGCTGTGGGTCACATATATACCTGTGTTGTCTAACTTTCTAGCAAGGACTATACACAGCTGTGGGTCACATATATACCTGTGTTGTCTAACTTTCTAGCAAGGACTATACACAGCTGTGGGTCACATATATACCTGTGTTGTCTAACTTTCTAGCAAGGACTATACACAGCTGTGAGTCACATATATACCTGTGTTGCCTAACTTTCTAGCAAGGAATATACAGCTGTGAGTCACATATATACCTGTGTTGTCTAACTTTCTAGCAAGGAATATACACAGCTGTGAGTCACATATATACCTGTGTTGTCTAACTTTCTAGCAAGGAATATACACAGCTGTGAGTCACATATATACCTGTGTTGTCTAACTTTCTAGCAAGGAATATACACAGCTGTGAGTCACATATATACCTGTGTTGTCTAACTTTCTAGCAAGGACTATACACAGCTGTGAGTCACATATATACCTATGTTGCCTAACTTTCTAGCAAGGAATATACAGCTGTGAGTCACATATATACCTGTGTTGTCTAACTTTCTAGCAAGGAATATACACAGCTGTGAGTCACATATATACCTGTGTTGTCTAACTTTCTAGCAAGGACTATACACAGCTGTGAGTCACATATATACCTGTGTTGTCTAACTTTCTAGCAAGGAATATACACAGCTGTGAGTCACATACATACCTGTGTTGTCTAACTTTCTAGCAAGGAATATACACAGCTGTGAGTCACATATATACCTGTGTTGTCTAACTTTCTAGCAAGGACTATACACAGCTGTGAGTCACATATATACCTGTGTTGTCTAACTTTCTAGCAAGGACTATACACAGCTGTGGGTCACATATATACGTGTGTTGTCTAACTTTCTAGCAAGGAATATACACAGCTGTGGGTCACATATATACCTGTGCTGTCTAACTTTCTAGCATGGAATATACACAGCTGTGGGTCACATATATACCTGTGTTGTCTAACTTTCTAGCAAGGAATATACACAGCTGTGGGTCACATATATACCTGTGTTGTCTAGCTTTCTAGCAAGGACTATACACAGCTGTGGGTCACATATATACCTGTGTTGCCTAACTTTCTAGCAAGGACTATACACAGCTGTGGGTCACATATGTACCTGTGTTGTCTAACTTTCTAGCAAGGACTATACACAGCTGTGGGTCACATATATACCTGTGTTGTCTAACTTTCTAGCAAGGACTATACACAGCTGTGGGCCACATATATACCTGTGTTGTCTAACTTTCTAGCAAGGACTATACACAGCTGTGGGTCATATATATACCTGTGTTGTCTAACTATCCATTGGAGTTTGAGGTAAGATAATCTACACATATTGTTAGTAAGGGAGAGGGAGAGAGGGATGAATGCTAGAAAGAGGGAGAAATGGAGGTAAAGAGGGAGGGAGGTAAGAAAGGAGGAAGATAGGGAGGAGGGTGGTAAGGAAGGAGGAAAATAGGGGGAGGGAGGTAAGGAAGGAGGAAGATAGGGGGAAGGAAGTAAGGAAATAGGAAGAAAGGGAAGGGAGGTCAGGAAGGAGGAAGATAGGGGGAAGGAAGTAAGGAAATAGGAAGATAGGGGGAGGGAAGTAAGGAAGGAGGAAGATAGGGGGAGGGAGGTGAGGAAGATAGGGAAGAGGGAGGTAAGGAAGGAGGAAGATAGGGGGGAGGGAGGTAAAGAAGAAGGAAGATAGGGGAGAGGGAGGTAAAGAAGGAGGAAGATAGGGGAGAGGGAGGTAAGGAAGGAGGAAGATAGGGGAGAGGGAGGTAAGGAAAGAGGAATATAGGGGGAGGGAGGTAAGGAAGGAGGAAGATAGGGGGGAGGGAGGTAAGGAAGGACTAAGATAGGGGGACGGAGGTAAGGAAGGAGGAAGATTGGGGGAGGGAGGTAAGGAAGGAGGAAGATAGGGGAGAGGGAGGTAAGGAAGGAGGAAGATAGGGGGAGGGAGATAAGAAATGAGGAAGATAGGGGGGAGGGAGGTAAGGAAATAGGAATATAGGGGGGAGGGAGGTAAGGAAGGAGTAAGATAGGGGGAAGGAAGTAAGGAATTAGGAAGATGGGGGGAGGGAGGTAAGGAAGGAGGAAGATAGGGGAAGGAAGTAAGGAAATAGGAAGATAGGGGGAGGGAGGTAAGGAAGTAGGAAGATAGGGGGAGGGAGGTAAGGAAGGAGGAAGATAGGGGAGAGGGAGGTAAAGAAGGAGGAAGATAGGGGAGAGGGAGGTAAGGAAGGAGGAAGATAGGGGAGAGGGAGGTAAGGAAGGAGGAAGATAGGGGGAGGGAGGTAAGGAAGGAGGAAGATAGGGGGAGGGAGGTAAGGAAGGAGGAAGATAGGGGAGAGGGAGGTAAGGAAAAAGGAAGATAGGGGAGAGCGAGGTAAGGAAGGAGGAAGATAGGGGAGAGGGAGGTAAGGAAGGAGGAAGATACAGGGTGGGAGGTAAGGAAGGAGGAAGATAGGGGGGAGGGAGGTAATGAAGGAGGAAGATAGGGGAGAGGGAGGTAAGGAAGGAGGAAGATAGGGGAGAGGGAGGTAAGGAAGGAGAAAGATAGGGGGAGGGAGGTAAGGAAGGAGGAAGATAGGGGAGAGGGAGGTAAGGAAGGACGAAGGTAGGGGAGAGAGAGGTAAGGAAGGAGGAAGATAGGGGAGAGGGACGTAAGGAAATAGGAAGATAGGGGGAGGGAGGTAAGGAAATAGGAAGATAGGGGGAGGGAGGTAAGGAAGGAGGAAGATAGGGGGTAGGGAGGTAAGGAAGGAGGAAGATAGGAGGGAGGGAGGTAAGGAAGGAGGAAGATAGGGGAGAGGGAGGTAAGGAAGGAAGAAGATAGGGGATAGGGAGGTAAGGAAGGAGGAAGATAGGGGAGAGGGAGGTAAGGAAATAGTAAGATAGGGGGAGGGAGGTAAGGAAATAGGAAGATAGGGGGAGGGAGGTAAGGAAGGAGGAAGATAGGGGGAGGGAGGTAAGGAAGATAGGGGAGAGGGAGGTAAGGAAGGAGGAAGATAGGGAGGTAAGGAAATAGGAAGATGGGGGGAGGGAGGTAAGGAATTAGGAAGATAGGGGGAGGGAGGTAAGGAAGGAGGAAGATAGGGGGAGGGAGGTGAGGAAGGAGGAAGATAGGGGAGAGGGAGGTAAGGAAGGAGGAAGATATGGGATAGGGAGGTAAGGAAGGAGGAAGATAGGGAGAGGGAGGTAAGGAAATAGGAAGATAGGGGGAGGGAGGTAAGGAAATAGGAAGATAGGGGGAGGGAGGTAAGGTAGGTGGAAGATAGGGGAGAGGGAGATAAGGAAGGAGGAAGATAGGGGAGAGGGAGGTAAGGAAGGAGGAAGATAGGGAGGAGGGAGGTAAGGAAATAGGAACATAGGGGGAGGGAGGTAAGGAAGGAGGAAGATAGGGGGGAGGGAGGTAAGGAAGGAGGAAGATAGGGGAGAGTGAGGTAAGGAAGGAGGAAGATAGGGAGGAGGGAGGTAAGGAAATAGGAAGATAGGGGAGAGGGAGGTAAGGAAGGAGGAAGTTAGGGAGGAGGGAGGTAAGGAAATAGGAAGATAGGGGAAGGAGGTAAGGAAATAGGAAGATAGGGGGACGGAGGTAAGGAAATAGGAAGATAGGGGGACGGAGGTAAGGAAGGAGGAAGATAGGGGGAGGGAAGTAAGGAAGGAGGAAGATAGGGGGAGGGAGGTAAGGAAGGAGGAAGATAGGGGGAGGGAGGTAAGGAAATAAGAAGACAGGGGGGGAGGGAGGTAAGGAAGGAGGAAGATAGGGGGAGGGAGGTAAGGAAGGAGGAAGATAGGGGGGGGGAGGTAAGGAAGGAGGAAGATAGAGGGGAGGGAGGTAAGGAAGGAGGAAGATAGGGGGAGGGAGGTAAGGAAGGAGGAAGATGGGGGGAGGGAGGTAAGGAAGGAGGAAGATAGGGGGACAGAGGTAAGGAAGGAGGAAGATAGGGGAGAGGGAGGTAAGGAAGGAGGAAGATAGGGGAGAGGGAGGTAAGGAAGGAGAAAGATCGGGGGAAGGAGGGAAGGAAGGAGGAAGATAGGGGGGAGGGAGGTAAGGAAGGAGGAAGATAGGGGAGAGGGAGGTAAGGAAGGAGGAAGCTAGGGGAGAGAGAGGTAAGGAAATAGGAAGATAGGGGGAGGGAGGTAAGGAAATAGGAAGATAGGGGGAGGGAGGTAAGGAAGGAGGAAGATGGGTGGGAGGGAGGTAAGGAAGGAGGAAGATAGGAGGGAGAGAGGTAAGGAAGGAGGAAGATAGGGGAGAGGGAGATAAGGAAGGAGGAAGATAGGGGATAGGGAGGTAAGGAAGGAGGAAGATAGGGGAGAGGGAGGTAAGGAAATAGGAAGATAGGGGGAGGGAGGTAAGGAAATAGGAAGAGAGGGGGAGGGAGGTAAGGAAGGAGGAAGATAGGGGGGAGTGAGGTAAGGAAGGAGGAGGATAGGGGGGACGGAGGTAAGGAAGGAGGAAGATAGGGGGAGGGAGGTAAGGATGGAGGAAGATTGGGGGGAGGGAGGTAAGGAAGGAGGAGGATAGGGGGGAGGGAGGTAAGGAAGGAGGAAGATAGGGGGAGGGAGGTAAGGATGGAGGAAGATAGGGGGAGGGATGTAAGGAAGGAGGAAGATAGGGGGGAGGGAGGTAAGGAAGGAGGAATATAGGGGGCAGGAGGTAAGGAAGGAGGAAGATAGGGGGGAGGGAGTTAAGGATGGAGGAAGATAGGGGGAGGGAGGTAAGGAAGGCGGAAGATAGGGGGAGGGAGGTAAGGAAGGAGGAAGATAAAGGAGAGGTAGGTAAGGAAGGAGGAAGATAGGGGGAGGGAGGTAAGGAAGGAGGAAGATCGGGGGGAGGGATGTAAGGAAGGAGGAAGATAGGGGGAGGGTGGTAAGGAAGGAGGAAGATAGGGGGGAGGGAGGTAAGGAAGGAGGAAGACAGGGGGAGAGAGGTATGGAACGAGGAAGATAGGGGGAGGGAGGTAAGGAAGGAGGAAGATAGGGGGGAGGGAGGTAAGGAAGGAGGAAGATAGAGGGGAGGGAGGTTAGGGAGGAGGGAGGTAAGGAAATAGGAAGATAGGGGAGGGAGGTAAGGAAATAGGAAGATAGGGACGAGGGAGGTAAGGAAATAGGAAGATAGGGGGAGGGAGGTAAGGAAATAGGAAGATAGGGGAAGGGAGGTAAGGAAGAAGGAAGATAGGGGGGAGGGAGGTAAGGAAGGAGGAAGATAGGGGGGAGGGAGGTAAGGAAGGAGGAAGATAGGGTGAGAGAGGTAAGGAAGGAGGAAGATAGGGGGAGGGATGTAAGGAAGGATGAAGATAGGGGGGAGAGAGGTAAGGAAGGAGGAAGATAGGGGGAGGGAGGTAAGGAAGGAGGAAGATAGGGAAGAGGGAGGTAAGGAAGGAGGAAGATAGGGGGAGGGAGGTAAGGAAGGAGGAAGATAGGGGGAGGGAGGTAAGGAAGGAGGAAGATAGGGGGAGGGAGGTAAGGAAGGAGGAAGATAGGGGGAGGGAGGTAAGGAAGGAGGAAGATAGAGGGGAGGGAGGTAAGGAAGGAGGAAGATAGGGGGAGGGAGGTAAGGAAGGAGGAAGATAGGAGGAGGGAGGTAAGGAAGGAGGAAGATAGGGGGAGAGAGGTAAGGAAGGAGGAAGATAGTGGGGAGGGAGGTAAGGAAGGAGGAAGATAGGGGGAGGGAGGTAAGGAAGGAGGAAGATAGGGGGAGGGAGGTAAGGAAGGAGGAAGATAGGGGGGAGGGAGGTAAGGTAGGAGGAAGATAGGGGGATTGAGGTAAGGAAGGATGAAGATAGGGGTAGGGAGGTAAGGAAGGAGGAAGATAGGGAGGAGGGAGGTAAGGAAGGAGGAAGATAGGGGGGAGGAAGGTATGGAAGGAGTAAGATAGGTGGAGGGAGGTAAGGAAGGAGGATGATAGGGGGAGGGAGGTAAGGAAGGAGGAAGATAGGGGGGAGGGAGGTAAGGGAGGAGGAAGATAGGGGGGAGGGAGGTAAGGAAGGAGGAAGATAGGGGGAGGGAGGTAAGGATGGAGGAAGATAGGGGGGAGGGAGGTAAGGAAGGAGGAAGATAGGGGGAGGGAGGTAAGGAAGGAGGAAGATAGGGGGAGGGAGGTAAGGAAGGAGGAAGATAGGGGGAGGGAGGTAAGGAAGGAGGAAGATAGGGGGAGGGAGGTAAGGAAGGAGGAAGATAGGGGGAGGGAGGTAAGGAAGGAGGAAGATAGGGGGAGGGAGGTAAGGAAGGAGGAAGATAGGGGGAGGGAGGTAAGGAAGGAGGAAGATAGGGGGAGGGAGGTAAGGAAGGAGGAAGATAGGGAGGAGGGAGGTAAGGATGGAGGAAGATAGGGGGGAGGGAGGTAAGGAAGGAGGAAGATAGGGGGAGGGAGGTAAGGAAGGAGGAAGATAGGGGGAGGGAGGTAAGGAAGGAGGAAGATAGGGGGAGGGAGGTAAGGAAGGAGGAAGATAGGTGGAGGGAGGTAAGGAAGGAGGAAGATAGGGGGGAGCGAGGTAAGGAAGGAGGAAGATAGGGGGAGGGAGGTAAGGAAGGAGGAAGATAGGGGGAGGGAGGTAAGGAAGGAGGAAGATAGGGGGAGGGAGTTAAGGAACGAGGAAGATAGGGGGAGGGAGGTAAGGAAGGAGGAAGATAGGGGGGAGGGAGGTAAGGAAGGAGGAAGATAGGGGGGAGGGAGGTAAGGAAGGAGGAAGATAGGGGGGAGGGAGGTAAGGAAGGAGGAAGATAGGGGGGAGGGAGGTAAGGAAGGAGGAAGATAGGGGGAGGGAGGTAAGGAAGGAGGAAGATAGGGGGGTGGGAGGTAAGGAAGGAGGAAGATAGGGGGAGGGAGGTAAGGAAGGAGGAAGATAGGGGGAGGGAGGTAAGGAAGGAGGAAGATAGGGGGAGGGAGGTAAGGAAGGAGGAAGATAGGGGGGAGGGAGGTAAGGAAGGAGGAAGATAGGGGGAGGGAGGTAAGGAAGGAGGAAGATAGGGGGAGGGAGGTAAGGAAGGAGGAAGATAGGGGGGAGGGATTTAAGGAAGGAGGAAGATAGGGGAGGGATGTAAGGAAGGAGGAAGATAGGGGGAGGGAGGTAAGGAAGGAGGAAGATAGGGGGGAGGGCGGTAAGGAAGGAGGAAGATAGGGGGAGGGAGGTAAGGAAGGAGGAAGATAGGGGGAGGGAGTTGGTTGTAATCAATAGTGATAAAAATGTTAGACATGACAGTGGTGAGTCAGAAAGGTCAAAATATTTTTTATTTAGCATGTTCTGCTACCCTGTTGTGCGTGATAGTGGAACAACAGCTGTTGTGCATGATAGTGGAACAACAGCTGTTGTGCATGATAGTGGAACAACAGCTGTTGTGCATGATAGTGGAACAACAGCTGTTGTGCATGATAGTGGAACAACAGCTGTTGTGGATGATAGTGGAACAACAGCTGTTGTGGATGATAGTGGAACAACAGCTGTTGTACATGATAGTGGAACAACAGCTGTTGTACATGATAGTGGAACAACAGCTATTGTGCATGATAGTGGAACAACAGCTGTTTTGCATGATAATGGAACAACAGCTGTTGTGCATGATAGTGGAACAACAGCTATTGTGCATGATAGTGGAACAACAGCTGTTGTGCATGATAGTGGAACAACAGCTGATTGTGCATGATAGTGGAACAACAGCTGTTATTCATGATAGTGGAACAACAGCTGTTGTGCATGATAGTGGAACAACAGCTGTTGTGCATGATAGTGGAACAACAGCTGTTGTGCATGATAGTGGAACAACAGCTGTTGTGCATGATAGTGGAACAACAGCTGTTGTACATGATAGTGGAACAACAGCTATTGTGCATGATAGTGGAACAACAGCTGTTTTGCATGATAGTGGAACAACAGCTGTTTTGCATGATAGTGGAACAACAGCTGTTTTGCATGATAGTGGAACAACAGCTGTTGTGCATGATAGTGGAAGAACAGCTGATTGTGCATGATAGTGGAACAACAGCTGTTGTGCATGATAGTGGAACAACAGCTGTTGTGCATGATAGTGGAACAACAGCTGATTGTGCATGATAGTGGAACAATAGCTGTTGTGCATGATAGTGGAACAACAGCTGTTGTGCATGATAGTGGAACAACAGCTGATTGTGCATGATAGTGGAACAACAGCTGTTGTGCATGATAGTGGAACAACAGCTGTTGTGCATGATAGTGGAACAACAGCTGTTGTGCATGATAGTGGAACAACAGCTGTTGTGCATGATAGTGGAACAACAGCTGATTGTGCATGATAGTGGAACAACAGCTGTTGTGCATGATAGTGGAACAACAGCTGTTGTGCATGATAGTGGAACAACAGCTGTTGTGCATGATAGTGGAACAACAGCTGTTTTGCATGATAGTGGAACAACAGCTGTTGTGCATGATAGTGGAACAACAGCTGATTGTGCATGATAGTGGAACAACAGCTGTTGTGCATGATAGTGGAATAACAGCTGATTGTGCATGATAGTGGAACAACAGCTGATTGTGCATGATAGTGGAACAACAGCTGTTTTGCATGATAGTGGAACAACAGCTGTTGTGCATGATAGTGGAACAACAGCTATTGTGCATGATAGTGGAACAACAGCTGTTGTGCATGATAGTGGAACAACAGCTGATTGTGCATGATAGTGGAACAACAGCTGTTATTCATGATAGTGGAACAACAGCTGTTGTGCATGATAGTGGAACAACAGCTGTTGTGCATGATAGTGGAACAACAGCTGTTGTGCATGATAGTGGAACAACAGCTGTTGTGCATGATAGTGGAACAACAGCTGTTGTACATGATAGTGGAACAACAGCTATTGTGCATGATAGTGGAACAACAGCTGTTTTGCATGATAGTGGAACAACAGCTGTTTTGCATGATAGTGGAACAACAGCTGTTTTGCATAATAGTGGAACAACAGCTGTTGTGCATGATAGTGGAACAACAGCTGATTGTGCATGATAGTGGAACAACAGCTGTTGTGCATGATAGTGGAACAACAGCTGTTGTGCATGATAGTGGAACAACAGCTGATTGTGCATGATAGTGGAACAATAGCTGTTGTGCATGATAGTGGAACAACAGCTGTTGTGCATGATAGTGGAACAACAGCTGATTGTGCATGATAGTGGAACAACAGCTGTTGTGCATGATAGTGGAACAACAGCTGTTGTGCATGATAGTGGAACAACAGCTGTTGTGCATGATAGTGGAACAACAGCTGTTGTGCATGATAGTGGAACAACAGCTGATTGTGCATGATAGTGGAACAACAGCTGTTGTGCATGATAGTGGAACAACAGCTGTTGTGCATGATAGTGGAACAACAGCTGTTGTGCATGATAGTGGAACAACAGCTGTTTTGCATGATAGTGGAACAACAGCTGTTGTGCATGATAGTGGAACAACAGCTGATTGTGCATGATAGTGGAACAACAGCTGTTGTGCATGATAGTGGAATAACAGCTGATTGTGCATGATAGTGGAACAACAGCTGATTGTGCATGATAATGGAATAACAGCTGATTGTGCATGATAGTGGAACAACAGCTGTTGTGCATGATAGTGGAACAACAGCTGATTGTGCATGATAGTGGAACAACAGCTGATTGTGCATGATAGTGGAACAACAGCTGATTGTGCATGATAGTGGAACAACAGCTGTTGTGCATGATAGTGGAACAACAGCTGATTGTGCATGATAGTGGAACAACAGCTGATTGTGCATGATAGTGGAACAACAGCTGTTGTGCATGATAGTGGAATAACAGCTGATTGTGCATGATAGTGGAACAACAGCTGATTGTGCATGATAGTGGAACAACAGCTGATTGTGCATGATAGTGGAACAGCAGCTGATTGTGCATGATAGTGGAACAACAGCTGTTGTGCATAATAGTGGAACAACAGCTGTTGTCCACGATAGTGGAACAACAGCTGTTGTGCATGATAGTGGAACAACAGCTGTTGTGCATAATAGTGGAACAACAGCTGTTGTGCACGATAGTGGAACAACAGCTGTTGTGCATGATAGTGGAACGACAGCTGTTGTGCATGATAGTGGAACGACAGCTGATTGTGCATGATAGTGGAACAACAGCTGTTGTGCATAATAGTGGAACAACAGCTGTTGTGCACGATAGTGGAACAACAGCTGTTGTGCATGATAGTGGAACAACAGCTGATTGTGCATGATAGTGGAACAACAGCTGATTGTGCATGATAGTGGAACAACAGCTGTTGTGCATGATAGTGGAACAACAGCTGTTGTGCATGATAGTGGAACAACAGCTGATTGTGCATGATAGTGGAACAACAGCTGTTGTGCATGATAGTGGAACAACAGCTGTTGTGCATGATAGTGGAACAACAGCTGATTGTGCATGATAGTGGAACAACAGCTGATTGTGCATGATAGTGGAACAGCAGCTAGCCTTTTGTGCATGATAGTGGAACAACAGCTGTTGTGCATGATAGTGGAACAACAGCTGTTGTGCATGATAGTGGAACAACAGCTGATTGTGCATGATAGTGGAACAACAGCTGATTGTGCATGATAGTGGAACAACAGCTAGCCTATTGTGCATGATAGTGGAACAACAGCTGATTGTGCATGATTGTAGGAACAACAGCTGTTGTGCATGATAGTTGAAGAACAGCTAGCCTATTGTGCATGATAGTGGAACAACAGCTGATTGTGCATGATTGTAGGAACAACAGCTGTTGTGCATGATAGTGGAATAACAGCTAGCCTATTGTGCATGATAGTGGAACAACAGCTAGCCTATTGTGCATGAAAGTTACATTGTAAGAACAACAGGTACACTATTGTGCATGATACATTGTGGGAACAACAGCTAGCAATGTGCCTCGGTCATGTTCTGTTACACAAGATAGATTTCATAGTTCACACAGTGTTGAAATATTTCAGACTGAACCTAGAGACTTGGGTAGGACACTGAAGATAGTGTCAAGGGTTCAGAAGCTACGCACCTTCAAAGGTTTCACTCCAGCAGAAGTGGAGTTATTATCACTTAGAAACTGCCATCTCTCAGGATGGCCCATCACAAACACAGCAGAAATGAATTTTATCTGTCCGGGCCGGGAGAATACCGGCGAATAAGAAAAAAAAATCTGAAGATATTTCCATCATCACAGAGTGGAGGGAGGGAGGAGAGAGGGGAAAGAAATTTCGACTATTCGTTTGTAATTTCATTTATATACAAGCTGTGAATGTGACTCAAGTGGCTAACGTTACGGGCTGGAGTTTTTGAGACTCTATGACCGCGGGTTCAATCCCGGCCGGGGGTTTGGTCAAGCTGTGAAGATTCATTGTCGCAGTTGTCTCTCGACGTTTTAAAACTACAGTATATTATATGCTAGTGGGTATCACCACTAGCCTGGCAACAACCAGCCTGACCATCAAGAAGCAAACTGCTGCTTCACTTGTGCTAAGCTGAGACAACCACTGAATGTAGCCTGACCCAAGTTGGGCAGGACTCAGCTACATTACTGAACCTTAGGTCATCAGAGAGGTCAGGTCACTAGACTAGTTTGGTAAAAAAAAAAAAGGCACACCATCTTAATTCACATAGTTGAGTACAAAGCAAAAGAGTCGATATACATATACATATCTCATACACTCATAAATGTACACACACGTATAATTAAAGTATACAAAAACTGTACCAGGTGCATATAATTATATACACATGCTAACACACTCGTAACACACTGCACACATGTCAGGAAACAGTTACTGATGATACCACATGCACATCTATTAGCAAAGTTTATAGCAGTGAATATTTCATGTGTGTGTACTGGAGCATGACAGTATATGCAACATGTGAGGCGCGCTGCAGGTATTGATGTTCTCTTGTTGACATTTAACACACAAGGGCTGTAATTCAATGAAAAAAGGGCAGTCATTATGGTATTTGTAAATATATACACGTGTAATAACAAACATATAGACACATTAATACAAATACACATACGTATGCGCATATATATATATATATATATATATATATATATATATATATATATATATATATATATATATATATATATATATATATATATATATATATATTACACACACACACACACACAACAAAGCGACCGTCTCCACGGACGCAGGGTGACCCAAGAAAAAAGAAGAAACATTTTCACCATTACTCCATCACTGTCTTGCCAAAGGGACGCCGATACTACAGTTCAAAAGTTCAAATATCCCCATCCCTCCGGAGTGTAGGCACTGTACTTCCCACCTCCAGGACTCAAGTACAGGTAACGGTTTCCCTGAATCTCTTCATAAAAGTTACCGTACTCACACTCCAGCATAACGTTAATTCATAAAACTCACTTGCCTCCATTCCTATCAACACGCTAACACACTCCTGCTGGATGTCCTTTCCTAGGGCGATCCCTACCCTACCTTCCCTCCACTACAGATTTATACACTCTCCAAGTCATCTTATTTTTCTCAATCCTCTATAAATGTCCACCTCAACAACATCTAATCTCCAAACTAAGAATTCTCGTAATATTTACAACAAACATTGCGCTCGGACATAACATCTCCACTGCCTCCAGCCTCCTCGCTGCAACATTCATAACCCATGCTTCACACCCATATAAGAGTGTTGGGTATCTTTATTTGTAGACGTTTAGCCATCCAGTGGCTTTATCAGTACAATACAAGGACATAATATGAAAAATGTAGAGCACGTCTCCACAACCGTCTTGCTTACTAAACGAATATTGTATATAACACACGGGAAGACTATCTCTAAACGAAAGAAACACGTTAAGGACAGTACAGTAATGTTAGATGACGCGTTAATCATTTTGAGAACACAAAAATAGAATTGTTCAATGGTCAGAAAAATGACAGGGTGGATAATAATGAGAGGGTTTAAAACGGGAAATAATGTCAATGATAACGCTTTTCTAATAATTTGTGTCCTCTCATTCAGCATATTTTTCAGTGTTGACGGCTCCTTTCAGGTCAGGGGAGAGATCAGAGATATTAAAGGTACAAATATCGTTTACTACCCGCAAGGAGTCAATAAAACTTTTAAACTACTCGGAATGCTTTAAAGTGCTGGGAATATATTCTCTGCAGCGAAGAAGATACCTGCTAATATATTCATGGAAAATACTCGAAAGCTTGGTCCCAAATGTACACACTTCCATAATAACTTACGGGAGTGAGAAATATGGGAAAAATGTAAAATAGACGTAATGAGAAGCAGGGGCGCCATGGATACAATAACAGAACACTCTCAGCATCAGTGGTCCCAGACTCTTCAACCTGCTACCAGCAGATATCAGAAATATTGCCAAAATAAGTATAAAACCTTTCAAGGTGAAACAAGACTTTTACCTCCGCCAAGTCAGGCTGTGATGGCAATGTGGCTTGTGGGCTGTCAATAGCGACAACCTGGTTGATCAGGCAATCAACAGAAAAGTCTGGCCTCAGGCAGGGCTGGGAGATTACAAAACCTAAGGAAACCTGTCTTCTTCATATTATGGACAAAATGGCCAGACCTGTCATATTCCACTTCACAAAATGAGTTGCAGACGTGAGGTAATATTCAGTGAGTTAGTTATATTGTGGGAGGAACAGCTGGCTGTGTTTTCCTGTGGTATCCCGCCACAGGACGGGTTGTATACATCAGGTGATGGAATGTGTCAGTCTGAGCTGCATACTTCAGTAGTGCCACCAGAATATCTTCAAGTATTCTGATATAAGTTTACTTGTTATGAAAGCTATTTTGGAAAGGGAGAGAAAGTAAGGAAAAGGAAGAAGAGAGTAGGAATAAAGAAAAGGAAGAGGGCAGTGGAAGGGCAGGATAAAGAAGAGTAAGAGGAGAGAGAGAGAAGAAAAAAGAGGATGAGGAGCAAAGGCAGGAGAAAGATGTGGAGGTTGGGGAATAGAATGGAGGAGGACAAGAATAATGATGGTTGGGACGAGGGAAGGGGAGGAGACAGGAGACGGGGATAATAATGACGGTAAAGTAGTGAGAAGAGGGAGACGGTGGTGGGAATGAGGGGAAGAAGAGTGCTCAGAATGAGGAGAGAGAGGGGAGTTGACGACGAATCTGAAAAAAAAACATCACTGGAGATCCAGGGAGAAAGTGAGGGTGGTGATATGAAGTGAGAGGAGGTGATAGGAAGTGAGGGGAGGTGATAGAAATGAGGGAAGGTGGTAGAAAGTGAGGGGAGGCGGTAGAAAGTCGGTAGGATAGCGACTTCTACAGAACAGATAAAGGTTAGAAGTGGGGTAAAAAGTGAGAGCTATGAAAAGGAAGACCAAGAGGGGTGACAGAGGGATGATAGAGGGAAGACCAAGAGGGGTGACAGAGGGATGATAGAGGGGAAGGAGTCAAGAGCTGAGAGAAGAAAAACAAACTTCTGACTCTAATATCACAAACGCGCGCGCGCGCGCACACACACACACACACACACACACACACACACACACACACACACACACACACACACACACACACACACACACACACACACACACACACACACAGAACGCACAGAAAAGACAGAACACACACGCACAGAAGACCACAGACAGAGTATAGGCTAGGTGGCCAAAGACTGCAAACCTCACTCAAGGAGAAAGATCTTGGGGTGAGTATAACACCGAGCATGTCTCCGGAAGCACACATCAATCAGATAACTGCTGCAGCATATGGGCGCCTGGCAAACCTGAGAACAGCATTCCGATACCTTAGTAAGGAATCGTTCAAGACACTGTACACCGTGTATGTCAGGCCCATACTGGAGTATGCAGCACCTGTTTGGAACCCGCACTTGATAAAGCACGTCAAGAAACTAGAGAAAGTACAAAGGTTTGCCACAAGGTTAGTTCCAGAGCTAAGGGGAATGTCCTATGAAGAAAGATTAAGGGAAATCGGCCTGACGACACTGGAGGACAGGAGGGTCAGGGGAGACATGATAACGACATATAAAATACTGCGTGGAATAGACAAGGTGGACAAAGACAGGATGTTCCAGGGAGGGGACACAGAAACAAGAGGCCACAATTGGAAGTTGAAGACACAAATGAGTCAGAGAGATATTAGGAAGTATTTCTTCAGTCATAGAGTGTAAGGCAGTGGAATAGCCTAGAAAATGACGTAGTGGAGGCAGGAACCATACACAGTTTTAAGACGAGGTTTGATAAAGCTCATGGAGCGGGGAGAGAGAGGGCCCAGTAGCAACCGGTGAAGAGGCGGGGCCAGGAGCTAAGACTCGACCCCTGCAACCACAAATAGGTGAGTACAAATAGGTGAGTACACACACACACGGGCTCATGCGAGTAGGTCAAAGCTACTGATCATGGGTGACTTCAACCACAAGGAAACCGATTGGGAGAACTTGGAGCCACATGGGGGAGAAGAAACGTGGAGGACTAAGATGATGGAGGTGGTACTGGAAAACCTCATGTACCAACATGTAAGGGACACTACCAGAGAGAGAGGAAAGGATGAAGCAGCGAGACTGGACCTAGTATTCACCTTGAATAGTGCAGATATTGAGATCACATATGAAAGACCCCTTGGAGCCAGTGAACATGTGGTTTTAAGGTTAAGACACATGTGTAACATCTGGATATCTTTATTGTAGACTTTTCGCCATCCAGTGGCTTTATCAATACAGAATCTAGGACATAATTAGAAGACAGTAGAACTATATACAAAAGATGAGGTAATCAGTCCCTCAGACTGACTGATTACCTCATCTTTTGTATTGATAAAGCCACTGGATGGCGAAACGTCTACAATAAAGATATCCAGATGTTGCACATGTGTCTTAACTTCCATAATGTCGGTATTTTATACCTTTCTTGCACATGTGGTTTTAAGCTTCGAAAACATAGTAGAGTTGCAAGTGGAGGGGGAAGCAAGAAGGGCTGGACGAATGAAGCCAAACTTCAAGAAAGGGGACTACGCAAGCATGAAGAACTTCCTCAACGGGGTTCAGTGGGACAGAGAACTGGCAGGTAAGTCAGTAGACGAAATGATGGAATATGTGACAACAGTATGCAAGGAAACTGAGGAGAGGTTTGTACCCGAGGGTAACAGGAATAATGAAAAAGCCAGGACCGAGTAGCGGCCAGGTGAAGAGGCGGGGCCAGGAGCTGTGAATCGACCCCCGCAACCACAACTAGGTGAGTACACACAAGAGCATGGTGAAGAGAATGGAGGAGGGAAAGAATGATGCAGCAAGGGAAGAGGAGGAGAAAGGAGATGGGGATAATAGTGATGGTAAATAAAGAAGATGGAGAAGGTGGTGGTTGTTAAGGATATAAAGTGCTCTGAGTGAGAGGTAGAAAGAGGGGAGCTGACGATGAGCCTGAGGGAAAAACATTACTGGAAGTCCAGGGAGGAAGTGAGGGGAGGTGAAAACATGTTCTAAGGTGTGGGGTAATCCGGGTAAATGAACAGAGAATAGGGAGGCAAGCAGAATATATATATATATATATATATATATATATATATATATATATATATATATATATATATATATATATATATATATATATATATATATATATATATATATTTCTTCTTTCAACAAAGCGGCTGTATCCCACCGTAGCAGGGAGGCACAAAAAAAGAAAAAACAAAAGTATCTCTTTTTGACTTTAGTAATGTATACAGGAGAAGGGGTTACTGGCCCCTTGCTCCCTGCATTTCATTCGCCTCTTACGACACGCGTGGCTTACGGAGGAAGAGTTCTGTTCCACTCCCCCATATATATATATATATATATATATATATGTGTGTGTGTGTGTGTGTGTGCAAAATTAAGAAGAAAAGCTGAACGTCAGTTTGAGAATGACAGAAGCAAAAACCAAGCCAGAGACGAAACTGCTGCACAGTCACAAAAGGAGGAAGATGACTGTAAAAGAATAAGCAATGAGACCGAAGAGGGAGAGAGGAGAAACTCACAGAAGATGATGGCGATGTTTACCAGGAATTAAGGAGAATAAGGAAATATTCACTGAGGATGCAGGGTTGCAAAGGTTAATCAGCATATATTGGTTAATGTTTGTGCATTAGAGGAGGAAATAATGAATCTACGACAAGAGTTAGACACATCAGAAGCCATGGAGCCTGACGGCATACTGAGAGAAGTGGAAGAACTGTGTTTACCTATAGCAATGAACTACATATCCCTGGAGATGGGAATCGTACTACACAGCTGGAAAACTCCAAACGTGTACAAACAGGGGGAGAGAGACAAGAGGCACTGTATCATTGACATGTGTGTTGTCTAAAGTGCTGTAATGAAAAAGATAATTATGAAAAGTGGTTGAAGATCTAGAGAAAGGGTACTTTTTATAGAAAGCCAACACGGATTTAGGGTAGTTGAGTCTTGCCTCACTAACCTACTCGAGTTCTACGACAGATTAAGGAAGGCAAGAAAGACAAGACTGTAGGAAAGACACTGTGCTACAACAGAGGTTGATTCACCAATTAGAGGATGCAGGGATACGAGGTAAAGTGTTGCAGTGAATCAAGAAATACCTAACGAACAGAAGACAGAGGGTGGTAGGGCAGATATTTCAAGATGGGAAAGTGTAACAAGTGGGGTTCCCCAAGGATCAATTCTAAGACCTTTAATTATTTTTAAAATACGAAAATGACCTGTCAGAGGCTATTGACTCATATGTTTCATTGTTTATCGATTACGAAACACTAATAAGAAGAATACAAACTGATGAGAATATGGATAAGCTACAGGTAGACCTGGACAAACTGCAAGAATGGTCAAACAAGTCGTTACTAGAGTTTAACCCTAGCAAGTGCAAGGTCATGAAAGGTGACTAGAGACTGAATAAAGCTTGAGAGCCGAGAAGCTATAGATATCGCTCAAGGAAAAAAATCTTGGAATAAACATCAGACCTAATATATCGCTAGAGGTGCACATGAATAGCATCTGCAGTCCCACCATGGTGTATGCAGTACCAACATGGATCCCCTCACCTGATCAAGCGCATATGAAAACTAGTAACAAAACTAGTCCCAGCAACAAGCCTAGTCACAACAACAAGACTATTCCCAGAGCTCTGGTGATTTAGTTATGAAGAGAGACTAAAGGAAATGAGCCTGACGACTATACAAGAAGGATTGGGGAGACATGATACTAGAAGGATTGGGGAGACATGATACTAGAAGGATTGGGGAGACATGATACTAGAAGGATTGGGGAGACATGATACTAGAAGGATTGGGGAGACATGATACTAGATAGTAGATACTATGATAGTAGATAGGAACAGACTTTTTAAAATGAGAGGCATTGGGGCGAGAAGTAATAGATGGAAATTACAGGTACAGATAAGACACTTGGATGTTAGGAAATACTTTTTTTCAGTCGATGTTGTAAATAAATGGAATGAACTAGATGAAGTGGTAGAGGCAAACTCGCTACACAGTTGCAAGAATAGACCTGTCATAGGGCCCATGAGGCCTGGTAGCAATAATGCCTGCGGTTGTGGTTCAAGAGACGGGGCCAGAAACTGAGACTCAGCCCCCCAAATATAGTGAGTACACACACACACACGCACACACACGCACACACACACACACACACACACACACACACACACACACACACACACACACACACACACACACACACACACACACACACACATACACACGGCTAGGTGGCCAAAGACTGCAAACCTCACTCAAGGAGAAAGATCTTGGGGTGAGTATAACACCGAGCATGTCTCCGGAAGCACACATCAATCAGATAACTGCTGCAGCATATGGGCGCCTGGCAAACCTGAGAACAGCATTCCGATACCTTAGTAAGGAATCATTCAAGACACTGTACACCGTGTATGTCAGGCCCATACTGGAGTATGCAGCACCTGTTTGGAACCCGCACTTGATAAAGCACGTCAAGAAACTAGAGAAAGTACAAAGGTTTGCAACAAGGTTAGTTCCAGAGCTAAGGGGAATGTCCTATGAAGAAAGATTAAGGGAAATCGGCCTGACGACACTGGAGGACAGGAGGGTCAGGGGAGACATGATAACGACATATAAAATACTGCGTGGAATAGACAAGGTGGACAAGGACAGGATGTTCCAGGGAGGGGACACAGAAACAAGAGGCCACAATTGGAAGTTGAAGACACAAATGAGTCAGAGAGATAGTAGGAAGTATTTCTTCAGTCATAGAGTTGTAAGGCAGTGGAATAGCCTAGAAAATGACGTAGTGGAGGCAGGAACCATACACAGTTTTAAGACGAGGTTTGATAAAGCTCATGGAGCGGGGAGAGAGAGGGCCTAGTAGCAACCGGTGAAGAGGCGGGGCCAGGAGCTAGGACTCGACCCCTGCAACCACAAATAGGTGAGTACAAATAGGTGAGTACACACATGCCCTGAGGCGCACATTAACAAAATAACTGCTTCAGAATATGGGCGCCTGGCAAACCTAAGAATAGCATTCCGATACCTCAATAAGGAATCGTTCAAGACTCTGTATACTCTGTACACCGTGTACGTCATAGTGGAGTATGCAGCACCAATTTGGAACCCACACCTGGTCAAGCACGTTAAGAAATTAGAGAATGTGCAAAGCCTTGCAACAAGACTAGTTCCAGAGCTAAGGGAAATGTTCTAAGAAGAAAGGTTAAGGGAAATCGGCCTGACGACACTGGAGGACAGGAAGGTTAGGGGAGACATGATAACGACATACAAAATACTGCGAGGAATTGACAGGGTGGACAGAGACAGGATGTTCCAGAGATGGGACACAGAAACAAGGGGTCACAATTGGAAGCTGGAGTACAGTCTAGGGGGCCAGAGACTACAAACATCACTCAAGGAAAAAGATCTTGGGGTGAGTATAACACCAGGCACATCTGAAGCGCACATCAACCAAATAACTGCTGCAGCATATGGGCGCCTAGCAAACCTCAGAACAGCATTCCGACATCTTAATAAGGAATCGTTCAGGACCCTGTACACTGTGTACGTTAGGCCCATATTGGAGTATGCGGCACCAGTTTGGAACCCACACCTAGCCAAGCATGTAAAGAAACTAGAGAAAGTGCAAAGGTTTGCAACAAGACTAGTCCCAGAGTTAAGAGGTATGTCCTATGATGAGAGGCTAAGGGAAATCAACCTGACGACACTGGAGGACAGGAGAGATAGGGGGGACATGATAACGACTTACAAAATACTGAGAGGAATTGGCAAGGTGGACAAAGACAGGATGTTCCAGAGACTGGACACAGCAACACGGGGACACAGTTGGAAGCTGAAGACACAGATGAATCAAAGGGATGTTAGGAAGTATTTCTTCAGCCACAGAGTAGTCAGGAAGTGGAATAGTTTGGGAAGCGATGTAGTGGAGGCAGGATCCATACATAGCTTTAAGCAGAGGTACGATCAAGCTCATGGTTCAGGGAGAGTGACCTAGTAGCGACCAGTGAAGAGGCGGGGCTAGGAGCTTGGACTCGACCCCTGCAACATCAACTAGGTTAGTACAACTAGGTGAGTACACACAAATATCATTATCATCGCTAATAACATGTTAAAAATGAAGAGTTTGTGAGTGTGCTTGAAAGTGTGTGTGTGTGTACTCGCCTCTTTATGGTTACAGGGGTCGATTCATAGCTCCTGGCCCCGCCTCTTCACTGATCGGTACTGGGTTCTCTCTCTCCCTGCTCCATGAGCTTTATCATACCTCGTCTTAAAACTATGTATGGTTCCTGCCTCCACTACATCATTTGCCAGACTATTCCACTTCCTGACAACTCTGTGACTAAAGAAATACTTCCTAACATTTCTTTGACGCATCTGAGTCATCAGCTTTCAATTGTGACCACTTGTTTCTGTGTCCCAGCTCTGGAACATCCTGTCCCTGTCCACCCTGTCAATTCCTCGCAGTATTTTGTATGTCGTTATTATGTCTCCCCTAACCTTCCTGTTCTCCAGTGTCGTCAGGCCTATTTCCCTTAACCTTTCTTCTTAGAACATTCCCCTTAGCTCTGGAACTAGTCTTGTTGCAAGCCTTTGCACTTTCTCTAATTTCTTAACGTGCTTGACCAGGTGTGGGTTCCAAATTGGTGCTGCATACTCCAATATGACGTACACGGTGTACAGAGTATACAGAGTCTTGAACGATTCCTTATTGAGGTATCGGAATGCTATTCTTAGGTTTGCCAGGCGCCCATATTCTGAAGCAGTTATTTTGTTACTGTGCGCCTAAGGACATGTGCCCGGTATTATACTCACCCCACGATCCTTTTCCTTGAGTGAGGTTTGCAGTCTTTGGCCACCTAGCCTATACTCTGTCTGCGGTCTTCTTTGCCCTTTCCCGATCTTCATGACTTGGCATTTGGCAGGGTTAAAATGCAAGCAGCCAGTTGCTGGACCAGGCTTGCAGCCTGTCCATGTCTCTTTACAGTCCTGCATGATCCTCATCCGATTTAATTCTTCTCATTAACTTCACATCATTTGCAGACCGGGACACTTCTGAGTGTATATCTTCCGTCATGTCATTCACATACTCCAAAAGCAGCACTGGTCTTAGGACTGACCCCTGTGGAACCCCGCTCGTCACAGGCACCCACTCTGACACCTCGTCACGTACCATGACTCGTTGTTGCCTCCCTGTCAAATATTCTCTGATCTATTGCAGTGCCTTTCCTGTTATGCGTGCCTGATCCTCTAGCTTTTGCATTAATGTGTGAAAGGGCTTCTTGCAGTCCAAGAAAATGCAATCTACCCACCCCTCTCTTTCGTTTCTTACTTCCGTTACCTTGTAGGTTTGCGACACAGGACTTTTCTTCCCTGAATCCGTGCTGGTTGTCGTTTATAAGTTCGTTCCGTTTAGGTATGTGCGTGTGTGTGTGTGTGTGTGACATTGCAACATGTAGCAGACAGCAGTGGGTGGAGTTGGAAGGACGACAAGACCCAGACAGCAGTGGGTGGAGCTGGAAGGACGACAAGACCCAGACATCAGTGCGTGGGGCTGGAAGGACGACAAGACCCAGACAGGAGTGGATGGGGCTGGAAAGACGACAAGACCCAGACAGGAGTGGATGGGGCTGGAAGGACGACAAGACCCAGACAGCAGTGGGTGGGGCTGGAAGGACGACAACACCTCATATATAGTGTTGCGTGTTGCTGATGTTGCTCATTTATTTGTCAGGGTCAGCCACCTGACACAGGTCTTAATCTTATAATGACTCTCTCAATGGCTCATTGAAAACATTTGGGCCAGATAGATAAATAATGGAAAACAAATTGTGGACTTCAGTCGTCCTGTGATGAGAGCCTTGAGCGACAGTAAGTATAGTGACGTGTGTGTAGTGAAAGAAGACAGTAGGAGAGAGGTGTTAATTATTAACGTGTACATACCGAATATTACCCACAGTATGTAACAGAGTCTCAGGAGACACGCTCATATTTCACCAGACTCGAGTCTTAGATATATGGCTTTCTGCTGTGTGGTGGTTTTGGCCACAAGATTTTGCTTTTCACCCCCGTAAAAAAAAATAATTGTCACATCATAAGCTGCAATAGTTACACGTAAGTATGTTTAGCTACAACGCTTCAGAAATAAGAGAAGTCTATCTGTTGAGGAGTGTGTGGAGTTGTAAGTGTGAGATGAAGTCAGTGCACGACACAATGGGAAGGAGAACCGGAGGAAAAAGCTGATAAATATCCAGATGCAGTGAGAGGTCGCTGCTCGATCAGAGAAAGGTTTTTTCGTATTCTATAAGCCCAGCCTCCTCTACCTCAGTACACACGAGCTGAAAGGTGCAGGGCTCTAATAAAATTCTAATGCAGCAATGTATAAAAATGCTTCTCTGTGTATGCATGTGTGTATGTATTCGTGTACGTATATACGTATGCATGTACGTACGTATGTATATCTGCTTGTGTATGCATTTATGAATGTACACTTATATGTACGCAGATGTGTGTATACATGAATGTATGTACTCTTGTGTGAATATATGTATACTTTTATGTATATATGAGCGTATGTATATATGGTCATATGTATGTGTATGAATTTATAAACAACTAGACGTATTTTGGTCGCTGTTCGTATCCCCCATATTGCATATAGTTGCAATAGTGCAGAGTGCGACGTAAGTTGATACTGCAGTTCATTATTGACTGTGAAGATCTGAAGGATATAAGAAGTATTCACAAGTCGTCATATGGAAATCTATAACCAAATTTCATCAATAAAATTGTAAATTTTGACATACACAGCCTGTCTCTGATTCAGATCATTTACATAGACCAGAGAGACCAATGTTCTGAGATACACAAGCGCCTTAAGGTTGAAGACACTCAGTCACATTACCAAGTTATCAGCATGGAATGCTTGAAGGTAATCAGATGCGACACTCGGAAATAATTTCATGAAAAACGGTATTCAGTGTTTCTGATTTCTTACATAAAAAAAAACAAATTGAGACCTACATGGGAAAAAAATCAATCAAAACTTTTCTCCAAGTAAGATTCACCAGCTTTTATATAAAAGCAAATACAGTAAGTTTTATTTAAATTTTGGGAACATACAATTAGGTTCATACAAATTTGTAATAATGGTGTTAAGGGCACACAGATGTTATAGACACATACAAGAACATCAAGTTAATTTAACCTAGGATAACCAAATAAAGTCAAACACTGTAACTTATTTCAGGTCAGAAGAAACATTCTCCAGTTGTTTCACACAAGCCAGTTTGATCAATAACATTGTCACATGATAATTTGCACAACTTAACATCAGCAGATTGTTTCCCTCCAGCAAAACACTTCAGTACTAAAAGCTTAAAGCTGACCACAACCTGTAGTTTCCAGTTATTGCACAGAATCCAACCAAATTTGTGCCTACACAGCCTCATCCCTTGAAACATTCCAACCATTTTATACGATGCATCAGACATTGAAGAGTAATGTTCTTCATAATCGTTGTATTGTAATCAGAGAAGAACACTTAGCCTGGGGAGGGGGGGGGGAATACAGTAAACACAGGAAGCCTGGTCCTCAGGGAGCAATACCTCTCTCTCTCTCTCTCTCTCTCTCTCTCTCGCTCTCCCACTCTCTCTCTCGCTCTCTCTCTCTCTCTCTCTCTCTCTCTCTCTCTCTCTCTCTCTCTCTCTCTCTCTCCAGCAACACTGGAGACCTAGCCCATGTAGTGGTCTCCAGCAAGACTGGAAGCCTGGTCCTTGTAGTGGTCTCCAGCAACACTGGAAGCCTGGTCCTTGTTGTGGTCTCCAGCAACACTGGAAGCCTGGTCCTTATAGTGGTCTCCAGCAAGACTGGAAGCCTGGCCCTTGTAGTGGTCTCCAGCAACACTGGAAGCCTGGTCCTTGTTGTGGTCTCCAGCAACACTGGAAGTCTGGTCCTTGTACTGGTCTCCAGCAACACTGGAAGCCTGGTCCTTGTTGTTGTCTCCAGAGAATAATACTTCTCTCCGGTGTTACAGTGTTACCATTGTATCACCACTGCTACAAGTTATAATATCTTTCTTCGCCATTATGTTTTTCTTCTTTTCTTTCTCTTGCTACTCGACTTTTTGTATCTCACGGGGTGAAAATGACACACTTGCAGAGAAGAACGTCATTAAGAAGTTAAGCCCGTGGCCAGGTTTCTTCAGCAAGTTGGATTGGAGACGCATGGTCCACGGGCGAAACATCTCAGTGATGTTCTCTGCAATTATGTTTCTCATTATTTGTCTCCACATTTGTTCACACACACACACACACACACACACACACACACACACACACACACACACACACACACACACACACACACACACACACACACCAGCCTCTCTTTAAGTTTCAAGTGATGGTGTGGACTGTTGTTGGTGTTGGTTTTTGGTATTATGTTGTTGTGGGTTGTTTTTGCGAGTTGGTGTTATGAGTTGTTGTGGGTTACTGTTGTTGTGGGTTATTATTGCTTGTTAATTGTTGTTTTTCTTGTAATAATTACGTGGAAATGATAAACACGTTGAGATTAAACCTGGCCAGGGGTCTGGGAGGTAATCAATTTGATTAGTGAAAGATGTAGCTCCACTTCCTTGCATCAAGATCCCTTTAATAGTGTCAAGATATCTTCCGTCAAGGGGGAGAGGTGCCTTGATATTGTCTGTTGTCTCCAGGATTGCTTCCACCAAGGCTGTGGGACTGATTCCCTCAGACCATCTCTCTACCTCGTCTCCGGGATTATAATTCG